>NW_021137396.1:483477-684662 GCF_004193835.3 Ostrinia furnacalis | reverse complement strand
CCGGTTTTTCAAATAGAAATTGTGAAAAAAATCGCTATGTCCATAAATCGCAATTTCGCTCCATAGTGCAGCGTCCTGACGGGCGCGAGCGTGACACTCGACTGATATAATACCCGCCGGCGGGGCGCTTCGCTGTAGGTAATTATCGGATGTACCGCGCGGAGTGAGCCAGGCCTGGTAATAGTGACAGATGCAAATTGCATCGATCGCTTCGCTACGTCTTCTATCTATCTCAATCTATCACGAAATTGAATCTTATTCTGTCGTAAATGTTACTTGTAACTGGAGGTATTTATTATGAAACACTCGAATAACATTCACATAATTATGTCTTCCTCCAGTCACAAATCCTGGGGGTAGCCGCAAATCTCCAGTTCTTGAGAATAACGGCGCGCGCGCCCGGGTGACTTTTGTCACTGACAGTACAGTATGTAGGTAGGCACAAAATAGAATTTTGTGGTATACCTCTCCATAGATAAGAAAAGGAAAACGTTCTTTCTCTTTAAAAAAAAAAGTGTAAAAGAGAGTCATTGTCACGTGACAAAATTAACACGTGCGCGCGCGCCTTTAATGCGTGAGAAAAGCAAAGAACGCGCGCTTAATTGATTTTATCATCGATCACTTAATAGTTTTACACTATGGTTCACGAAAATCTTGATAAGTTACCTTTGTGTTAAAGTGATCATAAAGTATATTTCAGAGTATCGTCGAAAAACTGAAAAGCCGTTTAGTAGCCATGGTGGATTTCCACTCTTTTGGTCAGCTGATAATGTTTCCATGGAGTTCCAGGTCCAAGCCAACTGTTGATCATAATCTCCTAGAAAACACTTCTAAAGTGATGCAGAAGGTAAGAAGAATTTCATTCAACTTTAATCACCTTGGTGAATGGTGATCTTATTCCATGGGTGATCAAAGGACTCTGAACACAAAAAAAAACTTATACGGAACTGTGCAAAAAGGGCAGATGTTCATCTCATACACGTTTCAGGCAATATTCGAATACAAAAATAAAAGCTACACCACTGGTCAAACATACCAAGTGATCTACCCTGCCTCAGGATCTCTACTCGATTGGATGTATTCTGTGGGAATACGTCATAGCTACGTCATCGAAGGCCGCGATACAGGCGAGCATGGCTTCCTGGTACCCCCTGTGTATATCCAGGAGGCAGGTCAAGAAATGTACATAGCAGTCAAGCAGTTAGCAAGCCATCTCGAAAGAAAAACTTCGGTTAGGGCGCAGCACTATCCTTGGTTTTAGATAAGTATGACCAGACTTTTAACGCAGAAGTAGATACTAAAATGTATGAATATCTAACTTACAAACATGTTACTTTAAACATCTAATGTAAATTATCATAAATAAACAATCATTTTTAATTTGCCGTTAATAGGTATTGAAATTATGTAAGTACCTACATAATTCTATTAATTCAAAGATAGCATAAGGATGAGGATATCGATTCGTCTCAAGATTGATTGATTTTGAGACTTGAGATAGCAATTAAGCGACTTAAAGTACAGGTACCTACTTCTTTACAATTCATACAATTTTATCGCACATTTACAGTGCTGGTTCAAGCTATGGTCCCGCGCTGTATTTTCTACTCAGTTTTACTATCGGAAGGAACTGGGCCGAGAAACTAGTTTCATTGTGTACCAGTTGTTAACCTAAACTGTTAACTAGAGAAACCACTTTATAAATATCGCGAGAAAGGGTCGTTATTAGTATTTTCCACGGCCATTACTTCGCTTCGCGATCTAAGAACGACTTGTGTTAACCTGAAACCTACTACAGTGTCCTCATTATTTTAGCCTAGCGGCAGACTATGGACTTTTTGTCGGCCGATAATTGGGTCGGGATAATAATAATTTCAATTCAATACCGGAACAACCAGTTCCGAGAATCTTTAAGAAGATGTAATAATAATAAATACTCTTTATTGCACACCACATAAAAAGAACAGGAAGAAAAGGAACACATAAGGTACAATTAGGCGGTCTTATCGCTGTGAAGCGATCTCTTCCAGACAACCTATAGAGAGGACAGTTACTTACAACAAATGAAGGGGAAGGCGGGATGTTACTCATTAAAGTATGAAAGTACGTACATTTATTACACCGATTTGATATCGGCCGATTCTTCATACAAATTAAAGTCGGGCGCAACTATCGGCCAACTAAAAGTCGATGGGCTGCGCCTAGGCATAGCGCGATGGTATAGTTAAGATATTGAGCATTTAAATAAATAAAAATACAATATGAAATATAATGCGCTTTATTAATAGAAGGCACCACAATACCTGACATCTAACATCAAGCTTAAATCACTCACGAAAATATTTGACTAGACAATTTCTCTGCAACTCCGTATACCGCACTATAGGAACCACTTACAATTTCTTCAAGTATCAAGTACTATCAATCATCTCATAATTTGCGCTTATCATTTATTTCATTATACAATCACAAGGGATTAAAATTATGCTATACTAGCTTTCCGCCCGCGGCTTCGCGCGCGTGGACTACATTATCTACATATTTTAAGGAACCCTATTTTTTTCCAAAATAAAATTTAGCCTATGTTACTCGTGGATAATGTAGCTTTCGAATGGTGAAAGAATTTTAAAAAACGGTCCAGTAGTTTTTGAGCCTATTCATTACAACCAAACAAACAAACAAAGTTTTCCTCTTTATAATATTAGTGTAGATTTATCACCCTTAGGCACTCAAGAACACTTAGAACTCTCCTTATAAACTATCTGGTCCCTATCACATAATCTTCAACGTTCTTAAGCATAAATAGGGTTGCCATCCGTCCGGGTTTCCCCAGATTTGTCCTAGTTTAGAGGGCGTCCGGGTGAGGTTTTATTTGTTGTCCGGGTATAAAAAAATTAAGTCTTAAGCCAATGCCGGGAGACGTGACTAAGTTTTATAAAAACCTGTTGACATATCCGGTTTCTGGGCTTCAAAATCCGGGGTTTTCTCGCATCTTGTCCTGATTACCAAATTTTAGAGATGGCAACCCTAAGCATAAGTAAATAACACACGTGGTTAAGTAAAATGCATCGTAAAAAAGGCATAAACGTCACACGTTTAAGGCAAACGTCACAAATACTTTCACCGTTATCTTCAACGTGCGATTGTGAATGAATTTCAATGAACCGACCAAACTATTCGGTCGTCAAACGAAGAATTTGTGTACAAAATTACAAAATTTTATTGCACACCAAACGAATGCAGTGCGATAAATTAAATTCTATTATCAGCTACATGTACCATAATAATTCATACATAGCAATCACACAAATTAATTGTTATTGAATATAAATTAATAATTATTTATGGAATAAATGCGGGTGATCGATATGTAAAATACGTCATCAATATCATAGAGATCAACATAAGAAATAGTTTTTTTTTCTTTCTTAACGGTTATCTTTCTTACCGGTACTCTTCAAACTGCCAGTATCTCCTCCAGCATGCATATTATCCTCTTTTGTTTGATGTCTAACAGATTTATCGTCTGCTGATCTTAAACGGTCTTGAAGGATCTCGACGGTTCGATTCAGAAGTTTGATCTCCTCTTGTAAAGGATACACTTGCATGTTCATCTGCATCAGCTCTTTTTCATGGGCGAGTTGGAGAGTGTGTAGCTAAAACAAGAATAAAAACATACATTATAATGTACCTACTAGCTTTCCGCCCGCTGCTTCGCCCGCGTGGAATTTTGTCTGTCACAGAAAAACCCTATCGCGCGCGTCCCTGTTTCAAAAACCGGGATAAAAACTATCCTATGTCCTTTCCCGGGACTCAAACTATCTTTATGCCAAATTTCATCAAAATCGGTTCAGTGGTTTAGGCGTGAAAGAGAGACAGGCAGAATTACTTTCGGATTTATAATATTAGTATAGATATACAGGGTGTTAGGTAAATGGGCATATAAATGGTATGGTGAAGTCAGAAAATTGATATCTTCATTTTAATTATTTAAATTTTCATACAAATCGGATTTTATAAATTTTATTTTGTATGAAAATTTAAAAAATTAAAATGATGATAACAAATTTCTGACTTCACCATACCATTTATATGCCCATGTTAACATGAGCTAGTGTCGGCTCATATACCCATTTACCTAACATCCTATACACCGTGTTACTTTGCATTCTTGCCATATTCACAGAGATAAAAGTAGGTAACAGTACCTATTATTTAAGATAAACAAGAGACTCCCATAAAGAAAGTACACTAAGATTTTAGTAAATTTGGTTTTTCAGTACAAATTGGAATAAACCAATTTTGTCTCGCACGTTCTACAGGTGCAAGTGGAACAGGGCCGGATCGTGAATTTGTGGGGCCCTGGGCTGAAACTTCTTATGACGTTGTCACGTAAAAATATCATCCGTAAACCGACTTTACAGACAACTTTTTTTTTTTCCAAATTATAACCTACTTTTTAGCGGGATCTGGGGGCCCCTTGTAACCACGGGGCCCTGGGCTGCAGCCCAATCAGCCCATAGGTAGATCCGGCCCTGCAGTGGAATAAACCTAGTGGGCGTGGCCTAGTTCTTAATTTTATGGCATTGGGTACCAGCCTTTTTATCCAGTCATAATAACTATTTTAAAATACTCTTCAGTTGATTTCAGATTTTCCTTTCTACTTTCGGCNCGGGAAGACTTGAGGTTGGTGACAAATGTATTCTACTCTGCCGTCACCACACGGCCGAGGAATCCCCGCTGTACCACAAATGCGGTTCGGCGGATGACACGGTGCAGCACACCCTCGCGATCTGTACAGGCTGGGAGGAGCAGCGCCGTGTCCTCACTGCGGTCGTGGGCCGGGATCTTTTGCTTCCGAGCCTGGTCAACGCCATGCTGGAAAGTGAAGGATGCTGGATGGTGGTCGCCTTCTTTTGCGAAGAGATCATCTTTTAGAAGGAGGCAGCGGAGCGCGAGCGGGAGAACGATCCTCTCGCCTCATCGCTCCGCAGGCGGAGAAGGGGGTGGAGAAGGCGGTTATACGACCGTTCTACTCTGCCCACAGATGGCGGCCAGCAGGCCGGGGGAGCGGGGGCACCCTTGTCACCTCCGTCTGACGGGAACGGCTTGGCGTTTCGCGCCATTCCCGTCGGATCCCCACAAGGGGGGCGTCTAGGGTCCGCCGTGTAGGCGAGATGTCGCCGGTGGTGTCGCGGAAGTCTAAGGTTACGGCCCGATACTATAAAATAAAGCATTTCCTCCGCGACAAAAAAAGGGGGGCCCGAAACGAGCTGTGCCTAGGGGCCCCGAGATGGTTAATCCGGCCCTGGGTAGTAGAGCATTTGGTGTAACGCTAAGGGTACGTCATCAAGCAATTCGTCTAAGACGTCTTGCAGACACTCCAAGCACCATTTTGATTAAATTATTCGTTGTTTGAATACACTTCAGTCATTTTTGTATTATTTATAACGTGACTTGTGTTTGATGGATTTCTCAGTTTTTTACAAGTGTCAAAAAGACATTTTAAAGACAATAGATTGCAATAGATACCTATTTAAAAATACAATAAAAAGTAAAAAAGTCTCCATCGCCATCGCCAACAAGTGATGTGCATGCGTTACGATAATTAGTGGTGTGTTTAACAGATTGTCGATAAAATAAAATATTCAAGATTAAAAAAAAAAATTTTCGGGCATTATTTTTTTACGGATTTGTGTTCAGTATCAGTAATATAGTAACCTCTGTAAATATGGCAAGAATGCAAAGTAACACCCTGTAGATTAGATGAACAGTTTTGTCTGCATTTTATAGGTCTTACTAAGTCGGTAGGAGAACCAGAGTGACTGACATAGCCCGCAGAATCGCTAAAATCAAGTGGCAGTGGGCGGGGCACATAGCTCGAAGAGCTGATGGCCGCTGGGGCAGGAAAGTTCTTGAGTGGCGACCACGAGCTGGAAGACGTAGCGTGGGCAGGCCTCCCACTAGGTGGACCGACGATCTGGTAAAGGTTGCGGGAAGTACCTGGATGCAAGCGGCGCAGGACCGGTCTTTGTGGAAATCCTTGGGGGAGGCCTTTGTCCAGCAGTGGACGTCTTTCGGCTGAAACGAACGAACGAACTAAGTCGGTGCCTGAGATATGGGAGCGGTACGGGAGGGGCGACATTGACATATTATTATTATGACGTGACAGAGCATACAAATCTGAAGCATGTCTTAAGTAGGGATGTTATGGATATGTAGTTTCGGTTATGGATACGGATATAGGAATAATTATTATACCGCTTTCGGTTACGGTTACGGATATCTGTGCTTTAGAATGCAATTTGCAATAGTTTACATCTGGCCGCACACTTTACATCTAATAAAAAATAAAAAAAATATACTAGATGGCATTATAAAGGTAAATCAGGCTGTTATATGCCTTTACATATAATGCTATACAAAAAACAATTTAAACTGCGTCTTAAGTCTCAAAAACACCCTTCCATACCGCTCCCATAGCTAAGGCTCTGACTGAGTTAAGCGACTAGAACTACACATAGATCCTATAGGTTGTAAACTCACATCTTGAATCCTCTTCTTCTTCAGCAAGATAAACTCTTCGTTCGTTCGCTTCAAAGAATCCAACAAGCTGTTTCGTTCAAGCAATATTACTTCTTTCTGCTTTTTCATCTCTTCCAACTCAGTCACCATTTCGGTGTTCATTCTTGCCAAAATGTTTTCTGTAGACTTATTTTGCTTTAAACCTATCTTCTTTTGAGGGTTTATGTGAAGTAGCACTGAAAAGAAAATTAAAATGTATAAACCAGAGCTTGAAAACACTTTATAAGTAAGTAGCCACTGCTAGATTTGATTACTTACCTTCTTTTTCTTTTTGCAGATTCCGTAAATTCTTCCTTAATTCTTCTGTTTCTCTATTTATCTTAGCAATAGTTCGTTGTTTTACAGTAAGCTCTGCTTGCAAGCCCTTGATTGTGGCCACTAAATAACTATCTTCTTTCAACTTATTCAATAAAAGCGCAGAATTCTGCGACAGTCTGCTCACAGCTGACGAAGCTCTGTCTGGTTTTAAAAATGTTTGTGTAGAAATTGTGTGTACAGGCCTAGGCATTGTTTGGACGGATGCATCAACCATGTTGGCTTTGCCTAACTTATTCTTAAGCTCTGTGTTTACTTTACGATCTTCCATTAGCTGTCGCTCTACGTCAATAATATGGTTTTCATATTTCACTTTCATGTCTCCAAACTTTTCCTGAAGCGTTAACAGTATACCCTGAAAATGATCTTCCTTGTCCTTTAGTTCTTGTTCCAAACGGGCGATTCGTTCTTCCAATAACTTTTTCTTGTTATCTTCCACTGTCGATGACTTTGAGGCCACTGAAATAATAACCTAGTTAATAAAATCATCTTTAGAATTATGGTTACTAAACCATAATTAAAAACTTATTTTAAAACCTATGGATTAACGAAACGCACCTATCAAGGCTGATACAGAATCAGGATGTTTCCTTCTCAATATCAGCTCCATTTCTTTGACCTGCCTTTGAAGATCATGAATTACAATCACGTCTTTTTCATGTTGGATAGTCAAGTTCTTTCTCTCGTTACGTTCTTTATTTAACTCTGCCATTATTCTTCCCTCATTTTCGTTAGCCGCTTTGAGTTCCATATTTCTGTTCTCATATTCTTTTCCAATTCGACTGATAAACTTTTCGCATTCAGCTAATTTCAAATCGGCAACATGTTTTTGTTCGTTGATTTGATCGAGTTTCTTTCTCAGAACTTTATTGTCATCGGTTAGTTGAACATTCAAGAGTTCAATGCTTTTAATTCTCTCATTGGTATCTTTTAGCTCTTCAATTAAACCTTCGTGTTTACAGTTCGTGCTCTTTTTTGGTGAGTTTGTAACAAATCTTGCAACTTTACCGCCTTCTCGTTTCTTAGAATCGATAACCCCAGCCGAATAAGGTCTCGATTTTGGTTTGCGTCGATTTTCATTATTTTCTTTACCAGCTTGCTTGGTATTTTGCTACGACAAGAAAGACAAATTATTTATTTTCTTTACAAGGTACAAGGGACAGAGCAAGAGTTTAGAGACCAGCCTTTCCCCTACTTGAGAATTCATTAATGGATTTACCTCCAGTTAACTCATAAATATGGCTCTTTTAATTTTTTTACGTCGAGGAGTAAAAAAGAAAGTAACTCGCCGTGGAAGTATTTTCGTAGAAAATTGTTCATATTGTATTTTATTCCGAAAACTCACTTTCGACGCACGAGTGTCACCGTAGAACACAATTAGCTAGTCCTATTGAGATAAATAACCCATTAGAAACGTGTTTACAGTAAACACGATTTGTCATCAACGTTGAATAACTGCAACTTGGGCCAATGACCGAGCCATGGCGTCTCAACCTCGGCCACGAAGGTTGTCATTCTGGTTCCAAAACAAATACCTAACGATGCGGCGCCAGAGACGTGATTTCGGCAAATCAGCCCAAGTTTAAAATTAGAAACGCCAACAACAAAGGATCGGTTGGATGAAAACAAGTAGAAAATAATTCTTAAAATATTTTACGTTTAACACATTAATGTTAAAAAGGGAAAGCGAAAACTGTAAGAAATTGTCGCATGAAGAACGGAGTAGTGCTAAACAGAAGTTTGTTATGAAAGGTCGTCAACAAAATCCTCTCACGGTGCTAGACTACTAGGTAGAGTGGAGTCGTTTTTAGCCGCCAATTTGTAGTTTTGTTAGAAACTACGGGAAAATAAAATTCCAGATTTCCGATTACGTATTAGGAATTTTGATAATTTATATCTGCTTACGAAAACTTTTTGCCTACGATTATGGTGTGGACATCCCACTGAGATCATTTCTACGCACTATTTTACCACCCAGATTTTTCTATCAAACAGGCACATGCCGTGTGCTATCCGCGTAATATTTTCCTCGTGATATCTAAGTGTCAAAGTAGAGTTGGAGCTTAAAAGGCTTAGCGGCTGCGCCGGCGCATCAGTGCGGTCATCGGTGCGGTCAGTAGCCATGGGGTCGTTGATGCAAGCGGTAGTCCTCGCGCTGGCGACCACGACGTTCGTGCTGGGCACACCACTCGTCAACGACTTAGAGCCAGGGCAAGGTAAGTTTTTGTAAACACCATAAATTTTGGAGTATTTAATGCTAATTATTACCTATGTCAAGGTTTTTTTTATTTGATGTAAACCATTTCAATTCGAATCATTGGCTTTCGAATAGGTGATAAACTTTAAAAAAATATTTAGCTTCAAAAACTGTATCATATTATTTGATGTTAATTTAGATCTTTTCTTAATAATAAATGTATAACCTGAACCATTAAAACAAGGCGATATAAATCTCAACTTCTGCGCATACGCACTTCCACAATAAAACCTAAATTATTTAGTTTCAAATGTCATACCTATTAAACGAAAGCTACAATTTGCACCGTACCGATACATTTTTGTCACAAAAAGCTTTATTCCCGAACTATCTATAGATTAATTTAACTATCTAACACTTGACTAAAACGATTTTAACAAAAAATATTCTAACAAGAAATCTTGCGTCCTACTTTTCCGCTAACTTGATTCAATGTGCGAAATGAAATTGAATATCTAGCGCTACAAACTTTTACATGTAATTGAAATACATAGCTAAATTAATTTTAATTACGTAAATGACTGTATGTGCGACGGTTTTCACCGGATTTTGTATGTTAGGGTCGCTGTTTGACCTAAATGATATTTAACAGGATAAAATAATATAAAAATGCAAATTATGCTATTAAACTTAGATGACCTAGGCTTCTAGACTTTTATAAACATATTTTGGAGTTTTATACTTTAAAAACAGGCATACAAAACAACCAAAAAATACAGGGCCTATCAAAAAATTTACTCCTAAAAATTAAATGATTAATAAAAAGCGGAAGAAACGACAATACACGGGAACATTGTTCTAAAACGAATCGCTATTCCGGGCGTACAGTCGCCTTCGATATACGTGATCGAAATCGACGATTAAAAGTTGCGGAAACTGTTTACGTATAAAAATGCATGAAGATCAACTCGTTTAACAATGCAAAATGGCTGTGGCACTCTCAAAAAGTTTGTTTTTGTCGTGCAAGGAATCCAAAATGAGGTAATGAAAGTTCGCTATTAGGTAGTTTTAAAAGTACCGTTATTGTTACATTACTGGTAGGTGTGAACTCAGGTTAAACTTGCAATTTATTTAATTTATAGTGGTGACTTAATAGTCTTCCTTGTTAAGTCTAATTTAGTCAATTTTAGTCTCTATTAAATACTTTTTTTAATGGTTTTTGACCAATTTAGTTTCATTTAGTACCAGCCATTTCTAACTAGTAACGTAAAAGAAAGCACATGTTCATAACAACACTAATTTCGCACGCAAATAGATTCGGGAAAGTTTTACGCGCTCTAGCGACAATTTAATCAATACATTCATGGCATTGTNTCCAAAAATCCATTGGTGTCAGGTCCGAGGATCGTGGTGGCCAAGCTACTGGACCCCTCGTCCAATCCACTGTTCACCAAACGTATTATTCGCGCACTTGACGTCCTTATTGTGGGGGAGCACCATCCTGCTGGTAGTAGCAGTGCCGTATTATCCATAAGGCACTTTAGGCCAGTGCCTAGGGGCCCACTATGACCAGGGGCCCAGCACTCCCGATAAAAAAATGAAAAAAAAAAAATGTTAAAGATTATTTTTATGCAACAAAACTCAAATCACCTCAAAACTTCGCCTTATTTTGATTTACATATTCAATCGTCAAATTTCGATATTGTGGATGGAAACTAATTCATTTTCGTAACGTTGACATTACTGCTTTGGTTTACATGACAGGTCGACCGTCGACGCCCTTCAGAGGCTAAAAAGCCTCACTGCAGAGGCTAGGGAGAGGGGTGAGGGTGTGTTGACTGTATCATTCGATATAGCCTTTGGATATTGGTATTGAAAGAATACCATTCCTCATTCCACCATACTCTAGGCACTTGAACATCACAGAGTGCCTCAGTACCTTCGAGCGCTGCTGGCCGATTACTTACGGGCCCGCGAAGTCCTGTATGTTAACAGAGACGGCCAGCTCAAACGGCGCGGCGTAGCCAGCGGGGTTTCGCAGGGTTCGGTGCTCGGTCCACTCTTGTGGAACCTAGGCTTCAACTGGCTCCTCCGGGGCGTCCTTCTCGCGGGCATGAGTGTCATATGCTATGCGGATTAGTAGTTAGGATTGACGTCAAAGGCCAGATGAAATATCTGGGCCTCATGCTTGACGGGAGGTGGCATTTTAGCCCACACTTCAACGGGCTAGCGTCACGCCTCCTCAAGGCAGCTGGCGCACTGAGTTGGCCCCTCCCGAATTTGGAAGGTCCACAAACGAGGTGTCGTCTACTTTATGCAGGCGTTCTGAGGAGCATGGTGCTGTATGGCGCCCCAATCTGGACGGACGCACTCAACAAGAGGGAGAATGCTGCCCTTATGCGCAGGCCCCAGCGGGCCATAGCGCAGAAAGTCGCAAGGATCTACCGTACGATAGGGCACGCTGTGGCGTGCGTCCTCGCTGGTACTCCTCCTTTGGGAGCTAGAAGCTGGGGTCTTGTCTGTCATCTGTCATCTATCACTGGATGGCAGACCAGAAGGCGCGTGGAAAGCGCCCGGCCCCGGAGCGGCGCGGCGCCGTCAGGCAGGAAGAGCGCGAGATCATGATCGCCCGCAGGAAGGAAGACATGACTCGCGCGCAGTTTGGCTGCCGCACTCTGGACGCCATTGGTCCTGTTNAATAAAGATAATTTTGATTTTGATTTTGATTTTGATTGACATAACAAAAGCCGCAACACCTGCAGGACGTTCAAAAATAAATAATTCCTCATTCGATCCGAGATCAGCGTGGAATGGAAATCACGGCAAGGCCAGAGAAAGTCATTAAACATGTCACAGGACGGACGGGGCTCGTATTTAAAACATGTTTCTATTTATCAATGACTCTGGGTCGATGTAATCAGTGCGTGTACAATCGCCTTGGCAAAACAATAAGACTTGCCACTATTAAAGTACCATAAATCACTTTACATTTGACCGATATATCTATTTATTAGATTTGATAAATCTATTATTATACTTTTCAGTGTGAATAAAGTACCTACTCAAATACGATACGAAATATTGCTAAAATAAAAATTATAACACCATGAACAGCATAGGCGTTAAAACTGTTCTTTTCTTAAATTTTTCCAATGTTTGTCCTTGAAAGACGTAAAGAGTTGTAAACATGACTAAAATCCATTCAAAATACTTCAACAATATTTTCTCCCCTTAAACTTTTTGGCCCAGCTAAAATGATAGATCAAGTAAACAAAAGAATCACGCGGTAATGCCATCAGCTCATTACAGATTCATGAGCTATATCCTGAACAGCCGCAAAAGGCGATTATGATATGCAATTGCACTAGAGGACCTAATCGCGTATCATAGCAAACACGGTAATAATAGATAATGGATCACGCTTAGCACAAATAGTTAACTAGCTAGTCTAGTATCCGAACAGCATCACCAATTTGGATTCTACATGAAACAATTATCTTTTCATGCATAAATGTACTATCAAACCAAAAAATATCTCTCTTGCGGAAAATTCTTTTAGAAAATATCGGTCGTAATAAATCACAACTGAAGAATTTGAGCAAAAGCTGCTGTTATGTTGAAAAAAACTTAATTTTCAATAATTTACAGATTGGCCACCTAGAAACTCTGTGAGACAACCGTCCGAAATTGCTGAGTCGGAAAGTGAAAAAATTGTGAAATCACCAGAAGTTCTAGAAAAACAACCGACTAATGAGGTTCAGAATAACGTAGAAGATGTTGTAGTTATCGAAGCTAGCAAAGAACCTGTAAATGAAGTACCGCCAGAAGTACCACAAGCTGAACCTTTAGTAAATGCACAGAGCGAATCTGACAGCGTGCAGGTCAAAAGTGGGAATCTCAAAAATGAAGTGGAACGAGTTGATTACACTGGGGCTCAAGTTTGGAAAGTCTCTACAGAAAAAACCGGCGTGAAGCAACTTCTTCGACAATTGCGTCGTAAAAACTGTGAGTAAATAAATGCTAAAGATAACATGATGAATAAAAAAGTTAACAAAATGCTAATGTACATTTATAATTTCAGTGATTCAAACATGGGCTGGCAACGGTACCTATATCGATGTTCTAGTAAAACCACACGCTGTGGAAAACGTTACGGAAACCCTGAACAAGGAAAATATACGTTACGTCATAGTTATTGAGAACCTGCAAAAGATGATTGATGAAGAGAATCCTCCGCTCGATGAAAATGAAGCTGAGCTCCAGGACAGGCGAGGTATGTATTATTTTTACGGAAGGGTAAAACTCTGCGATGTGAAGTGCTCATTAAGAATTGTGGCTGCGAAACTCCGTAACCAATATTCCAAGGGTGGTGTAATTTTGTTGCAGCTAGAGCTTACAATTTTTGGCGTTACAGGGCCTCTCGGTTTGGTATAATGGGAGCCTACATGGGCTACAATACCCTCAACGTACCCATGGAGTATTGGGCGTATGCGCACTGGGGTTCGTTGTTAGAATCAGGCTGTATGGCTATGTGTGTTTGTGGCTAAATTGTGCCTATTTGTCTGAAGATATAGGGTTTAAATACGAATTATGTTCCAAGCAGAAAAACTATGTCGTGTTTTTCTCTAATAACAAACTTGTGCTCAACGCTACTATTCGAAATGTTAATAAATAAAATTAAAGAAGCTGATATCAACTCTACAATGTGTTTGGTCACGCCGTATACCTGACATTACCTACCTTTCGATAAAAATCTCTTGAAATTCACGATAATTATTGATATTATGTTGTTTAAATTTGAAGAATTTATTTTTATTTTTCTTAAATCCTATGTCCAACTCTCATCCAATGTTGGTACCTATATTGGACACATAGATCTAATGTGTGGCGGCAGTAGTTAACTCGAGTGTAGAATCCGAGGAACAACTGTTTTAATAACAGCCTTTGCTGAATACGATAAAGAATGTTATTGGATTATTTTAACGTAACAGCTGCATGATTTCTTGTGATATTAATGATGTGAACTAACACTGTCCATGTATTTCAGTGTCTAATAAAACTGAATATTTTGTGATAAGCAATCGTCACTGACCCAATACCTGTTTTATTACTATTATTATTTAAACATAGTTCAAAAGCAAACGCGTTTACTTGCAGGACACCGAATGAACTGGAAACAGTACCACAGACTGGAAGACATCCATGGGTTCCTGGACTACCTGGCCAAAACGTATCCTGCTCTAGTCAGCGTTAAGACTATTGGAAAATCTCATGAAGGTCGAGAGCTAAAGGTAGATTTTTTAAATCTAAATATAATAGTTTTCTAGATCGCTATCCCAAACGAAACTAATAAGTATTACAAGTAAAATAAATTACAGTTATTGACGTGAAACTGATGCCCGTTTTCACCATCAATCCCTAATTTTTGACCCCTATCTAAACAAAATTCCTGTTGTGTTACCATAGGGGTCGCTTAAAAATTAGGGATTTATGGTGAAAACGGGCATGAAACAACTATCCAGCTCGAAACAGAGTAACTTGAACTATCTGTAGAAAAAATAGCTCTTGAGAGACACTAAGTTTTCACGATCACCAACCCAAATTCTGTTTTTTAACAGCTACTCCGCATATCCGACGGCAAACCAACGAACAAAGCCGTGTTCATAGACGGCGGAATCCATGCGCGTGAGTGGATCAGTCCAGCAACCGTCACTTACTTCATCAACCAGATCGCAGAGAACTTTGACGTGGAGTCCGATGACATCAAAAACATCGATTGGTAAGTCATTATAATGAGAATCGCTATGGGATGATAGCACCAGAGACATGAATCCAAAAACCACCAACAGAGAAATTCGAAACTAAGCGCGATTTTGGAAACTAATAGGGCTTACTCCAACTCTTGTGTAGCCAGGATCTACAACTTTAACGCCCACAGGGCTAAGTTAGTCGCAGATCATTAGACCGGCAAGAATCAAATTAAAATGAGAGTAATTCAAAACTCACCAATTAAAATCATATTCATGAATTCGAACCTTGAAAAGACCAAGAGTTAAGTAATACATGTTTCCAGGTATTTCCTGCCAGTTCTGAACCCAGATGGTTACGAATTCACACACGTGGGAGACCGTCTCTGGCGTAAGAACAGAAGAAGTTCCTACGGAGTACGACAATGTTCCGGAGTAGATCTCAACAGAAACTTCGGGTAAGGATGTCAGACATAAGTAGTTTCGTTTCAGCCAAATGACGTCCACTGCTGGACAAAGGCCTCCCCCAAGGTTTTCCACAATGAACGGTCCTGCGCTGCCCGCATCCAGGCTCTTCCCGCGACCTTTACCAGATCGTCGGTCCACCTAGTAGGAGGCCTGCCCACGCTACGTTTTCCAGCCCGTGGTCGCCACTCGAGAACTTTCCTGCCCCAACGGCTATCGTCTCTACGAGCTATGCCCACTGCCACTTGATTTTAGCAATTCTGCGAGCTATGTCGGTTACTTTGGTTCTCAGACATAAGTAGTAAATCAAGTAAAGTGGTCGAGTTAACTGCGCACATGGAGGCCGTGACGTCACATCAACACTAAGTAGTACGGGACGAGGCGAATGCGGGGAGATGTGCAGTAGGCCTAAGATGCGCGCCGTGATAACTTTTATCGACGTCAAAATGTATGGACAAAATCGATAAAATGGCGTGATAAACACTTATCGCGACGCGCATCCTAGGCCTACAGGTGAGTACAAATACAAATACAAATAAGTTTATTGTGCATAATGTTACAATTTGTACAAACCGAAAAATAGTTAAATAACTAAATGTATCTCTTATTTAACTTAAAACCAATTTTAAAGCAATACAATTTTATTAGAAAAATGTAGGTAGGTACAGAAACACAATCCTTTACCTTCCGTACTAGTACAAGACTGTGTTACGGCAAGGTAATGATAAAATCGTCCTGGGCATAAGGTACATTTTGCAATGCGTGCATTTGAGTTTAACGCTGGCGTTAAATATTGCTAACGGTAGAATTAAAAACATTCGGGTGAGGTGAACAACTTTGCACAGTATACGCAAGGCGTAAAGATAAAACAAATAAACAGAAACTTAAACTATTATGAGTCAATCTATTTTTAGGCTAATGAGAGCAGGACATTTTATTATTTAGGTAATAAAATGTTGATACATGTATATTGTTTTACTTTACTATTATGGTTTTTAGCATTTTTGCAGAAAGATGCCAAAAGTTCAGTTAATAATGTTGTTTATTTAAATTTATCTACATATCTACTTCATTTGTCAAAAAAAATAAAATATAATAAATAGATATTTTTATGTCTACAAATATGATAAATGCGAAAGGATTTTTGTCACTCTTCCACGCAAAAAACCACTATACGGAACGGAACTACTGAACGGATTTTGATAAAACTCCACAGTGTTATCTATACTAATATTATAAAGAGTATATATTTTTGTATGTTTGTAATGAATAGGCTCAAAAACCACTGAACGGATCTTGATGAAACTTCACAGCACCATTGATTATAATCCAGAATAACATATAGGCTACAATTTATGACGAAGGAAGAGTCGCGTTCCAGTGTGGTGCGCAGTTAATTTGATAGGGTTGTACTAAGCACAGAATCGTTCACTTTTCACGGCGTCGTTAAATTAATTTAAGGTTTAATTTAATTAAATTTTGCCTTCTTTTCGAACTAGATATCGTTGGGGCGGCAAAGGCACTTCGAACAACCAATGCAGCGAGATATACCGAGGACCGCGCGCCTTCTCCGAACCTGAATCAAAGGCTATTTCCGTAAATATCTTTATCTATTAAAATATTTGTTTACTTCATCAAAGCACAAATTAATTGCGTATTTTATAAAAATTGCCTTGCACTTTATCAATGAGTAGTTAGTTAGCTAGTTGGGTTTTCCCAATACTGATCATAACAATCAAAAAGTTTAATTACAATAAAATTAATGATTACAACTAACTAGCACTTGACAAAACAATTGTTATCGTACTTACTGTACATACTCATCAGAGGAAAAATAATGAGTAACCTACTAAACAGATTTTTAATGAAAATTGAGTAACTTCAAAAGTTCAAATACAAATATTATTGAACACATTGAATTTATTTTTTTCCAGGATTTCTTCAAGAGCTCTGCTGCCAATTTCACTGCATACCTGACATACCACAGCTATGGCCAGTACCTCCTGTACCCATGGGGTTACGACAATGTTGTGCCCCCAGACTACAAACAACTGGATGTCCTTGGCCAGAAGATGGCAGCAGTAAGTAGAATCCCATCAAAAACAATACTTGTCAAAAAAACCAAGTCTCGCAACTCAGTTGTTCTACGGTAAAAAGTTGTGAGATCCATGTAATACCAAGTCCAGGCCAGGAAATCTTTAACGTTTTACATAAATTATTGACTTGGCCATCGCACTAAATAATTTAATTTACACGTGTTTTCATGCGATGGCCAAGTCAATATATTTATGTAAAACGTTAAAGATTTCCTGGCCTGGACTTGGTATTACATGGATCTCACAACTTTTTACCGTAGAACAACTGAGTTGCGAGACTTGGTTTTTTTGACAAGTATTGTTTTTGATGGGATCTCATTTCTTTTTGTATTTTGTAGACAGCAGTTATGTATCTAGAAAACTGGACCGAAATTGAAAAATTTTACTCGACTTGGCGGTTGCACTACCGTGCCCCCAAATATTTTAGTTTTTCCTTGATTCATACACCAAACACTACTTATATTCCAAATTTGAAGCTTCTAGGTCTGCTAGAAGTGCCTTAGAGTTTTGATGATCGGTGAGTCAGTGAGTCAGTCAGTGAGTGACAAAATTAAGTAACTTTGACCCGTTATAATTCTTAAACTACTGGTTCAAATTGAATGAAATTTTAAATATACCGTGTCTTTACAATGCCTGCATAGCTAATGAAAATTCAGCCTTCTAGTTTTATCCACAACGAAGTTACAGGCGGTCGAAAATGGCCTGAATTGGCACTGCCGTGCCACACGTGTCACACTACAGGAGAAGGACAGGAGACTATCACAACAAGTCCTATCTTTGTTAGTTTTTTTTTTTAAATAGCTTTTTTTATGCTAGACAAGGCAGGTATTTAACCACAATCGCACCTGGTGTTAAGTGAGATGCAGTCTAACCAAGTTAAAAATTAAAACCAGCTGTAACCTGTTAAAAGTACCAATCCAATACAAAAAGTTGATGCCCTTTATTTTAATTACCTCTCAAAATATCTCTTTAAATTTTTTTTTTTTTTTTTTTATCCACAACGAGGAAGCTCTTGGCCTTTATCAAGTATTTTTTCTTTATCAAGTATTGCTTAAATTCCTTAATTATCTGTCTGTAGGTCATTGAAAGCACCAGCGGCTACAAATACACAGTAGGAGCGTCAAGCAATACCCTGTATCCGGCCGCAGGAGGGTCGGACGACTGGGCCAAAGCACAGGGAATCAAGTACTCGTACACCATTGAACTCTCAGACGCAGGACGCTACGGCTTTGTATTACCCACCACTTATATCGAACCAGTGGCCAAGGGCTCCTTAGCAGCACTAAGAGTTTTGGCCGCACAAGTTAATAAAGAATAATTACACTACATGCCATTAAGTTAATAAATTAGGATAAGTAAGTTATTTTAGAGTACTCAACATAAAAGCAATAAATGATTAATGTATGGAAAATGTTGCATTTTAATTCACAATTAAAATAATTCCTACTTAGTATGTGAAGAGTTCAAAGAGAGATCAGAAAGTAGGTGGGTACTAACCTTATGTGCCAAGTTACAATTTTGATCTTGGTTTTCTATGGGTTTGCTAACTTTGATTTGGGGTATGACAACCGAATTGGATACACTGCCTGGGATACTGTTGCCGGTCACATCAGCGACAGGACTACTTTTCAATAAGTTTTCCGTCTCTAGAGCAATATCTTCTGCTCTCTTCAAAATCAACTCCACATCATCCATATCCTCCTCTGCCATTTTATTATTATTCCCTATTCCACCAGACAGTTTGTTTATCTCAGTAAATATCATTTTTATCTCTTCATCACTGTCTTTGTACGCTTCACAAGTCTTTTCGAGGTTGAGAAATTCTTTTGTAGAAATACTGTTTTCATTAGATGCTAATTCAACCAGGTCTACCATGGCGAATTTAGACATGTTGTTAATAAATTAAAATAACAACAAATTGTCTTCAATGCTACTTTTCTTTTTTATTAAACTTCATTCATGTTATTTTTCCCCAATTCTTTCAAAGCGATCAAACATTTAATTTTTCGTTGCCAGGCAACGAACGACTACGATTTTGACATTTGGGGCATTCCATGCGAAGCGGGCAGGTAAAAAAAGTCGATGTTTCCGATTTCAGTAATATTTGAGTATGTTCTACCTATACATATTATTGATACGTGTACCAAATATTTTTGTAATATAATGACTAGTTTAAGAGTTATGGGTCTTCGAAGTTTTCGACAACCGGTTGGCATGCAGTACTTCAAAGCTGATTATGGAGTCATAAAATTATATATTAAAATAATTAAACCACGGGATTTATTACTTCATTTACAGTGCTTTTTAACTGTATTTTTGGAAACGAAAAAAAAATTATTTTTTCCTAAAAAAAATGCAAATTAATTTTTTTTCCTCGATTTTCACAAAGTTCGACCCTTTCGATTTTTTTAATTTTTTTGATTTAAATAGCTAATATTGTGTAGAACATTCATGCCAACTTTCAAAGTGGGCGTGGAAGTGGATTCGGAGCTAGACTGAAAATACTGCCGAAGGGTGGCGTCCAGCGCCGCGCTAGATTATTCGTTAATTAAAACAAAGGATAAAGTTGATGTTTTTATAAATGTGGGTCCCAAAACACAAACTTTTGGAGTACGGACATGCCTAGGGAATGACGTTTTGGGTCATTCAAAAGGAATTTAAGATGTTTTAAAAATAGTTTAAAAAAATATAAATGGGTGATGAATAAAGCACATTGCGAGCTGTTATTTAACAATTTTGGAATTAAATATTAACAAATATTTCATGTGAAATGTGGCGCGGACTAAGAGTTGACATATTTTTGTGGAATGACCCAGATGTAGTACCTACCTCATAGTGAAAGTCATGTATACTTTAGTGTAATATGATTCTACCACTATTGTTAATATTGGGTAACTTGTGATATAAATTATTTTTAATTTTTTGCTATTGATATCGTAGTCTTTCTGCTAAGTATAATTATTTTGCAGAAACATTGCATTTTATTATTTCTATGAAAATTAGTACTGAAGAATACGATTACTCTATCTCTAATTATGACAACTACGAAGAGATTGCTAACTACACCGGCGCTCAAGTACTTAACGTAAAATTGCGTGGAGAAACTGATCTATTATTCATCAACAACCTTGTGGATAGAGAAGGTAAGATAATTCGATGGCTCCTACGTATAAAGGCGAAACTGCCGCTTACGCCTTTTTCCAATTATTTAAGAAATGATTTCATTTTGCTCTAATCTATAACGTCAGTAAGAAAAAAAAAATTTTTTTCCATTAGATACAAAATAAAATTGTAGGCAAATAGGCGTATGTGCAAAATTACGCCACGTATAAAGCCCAATCATACGATTCGTCAATCTATACGAGTAGTTGCTTACATAAATATATATTTTTTATAATCCAAATCTTAAATAAAGCCATGAAAATATATAGCAAATTGTTTTATTTATAAATTTTGACACATTATATAGTTATTTAATTTTTAGCGTTAAGAGTCGCATCTCAAACTAATTTGAAAATTATAAATAACTTGAAAAAATCGAACTGCCTAAAGGCATTGTGGGTTAATTCCCGCCTTAGGCAGTTCGATTTTTTCAAGTTATTTATAATTTTTAAAAATATGACACATTATGTTAAAAGACCTAACTAAATCTCGAGCACAGTATATGGGCGTATTTGCGTTAAAACGTAATAACGATACATTAAACAACTTTTTCTAACTGATTTATTATTAATATAGCACATGATAACAATTAAAATAATTACATGCATAAATAAAGAGAGTAATCGCTTAAAATATTATATTTACGTTGTCATTTAAGTCTCTTTACGTTGAACAATATAAATTAAATTATAGAAATGTGACGACGTAAAAGGGCAATGCGTAAAATCTCAAAATATATAAGAAAAATATAAAAAATTATAACAGCAGTAGCAAAAGCATTACATGTTAAGGCTAAATGTGAAATTTCATTAAATTCGTTTAAGTAGGTCAGAAGATATGACCCAAAAATATGGTTCTGGCCACTAAAATGGCTCTCCTGTAAAATTTACTTTTTTCACTTACGCCAGTATACGTAGGAGCCATCGAATTAAAACATATTATATTGAATTTAAGAGTCTTAAATCATTAAGTAAAATAAAGTGGTGAAAGGTTATGCCTTTGGGTTATGCGTAAGACACACCACCATGGTGTGCGCCTCAAAATAAATACATATATTATTATTACATAGAAAACACCCAGACCCGTCACAGAAATTTAAATTAATCATTTCAATTTCTGCCCGGCCGGGAATCGAACCTGGGACCTCTCGGAATAGTAGTCCGTTCAACCACTACACCAAACGGCCGACAAAACTAAATTAATTACCAAATTAATAATCATTTGATATTATATTATAGGGATAAAATTATGGAAGTTAACATCAAGTTTTGCTCAACTCTTAACATGGTTAAAATCCAGGCGTAAAATTAAACGACTTTTAAGATCTAGATCACTTAATTATACAATCCTAGTCAAAGATGTACAAAAAAGAATAGATGACGAGCAAACTGAGATAGATATACTGAATGATGCCAGTCTAAGATTCGGTAAATATATCAAGAGCTTTCTGTAAGTAAGCTAATTTATACCTACTTCAAAAATATCTGTCTGAATTTTCTAGGTCTCGCTTGTCTAAGGATCAATATAAAGTGAATAAATTCTTCTCGTTCGTTCGTTCGTTCGTTTCAGCCAATTAATGACGTCCACTGTTGGACAAAGGCCTCCCCCAAGGTTTTCCACAATGAACGGTTCTGCGCTGCCCGCATCCAGGCTCTTCCCGTGACCTTTACCAGATCGTCGGTCCACATAGTAGGAGGCCTGCCCACGCTACATCTTCTAGCCCGTGGTCGCCAATCGAGAACTTTTCTACCCCAACGGCCATCGACTCTGCGAGCTATATGTGCCCTGCTCACTGCAACTTGATTTTAGCTATTCTGCGAACTATATCGGTCAAACTCTTCCCATTCTTAGAAAACAATTATAACGTTGCCTTTTTTAATTGGCCAGAATCTGCACTAAGGTCAATATTTTTCTTCAGTTAAAAGCACTTGGAAGAGGCCTTTGTCCAGCTGGTTTGTCATTTGGGGGAAATGAATGCACTTCCGATGTCTTGTTTGTGTTTTAGATCATAACCGCCTCTGTGGTCTAGTGGTAAGACCACCTGCTTCAGATGCAGAGGTCCCGGGTTCGATTCCCAGTGGGGGCAGATTTTTCTGTTCGGTTTGGTTGGTGGTAGGGCTTGTTCTAAGTCCGCCTGGCTAGCTACCACCATCTTACCTAAGTCTGTCGCCATAACAACAATGTTAACAGCATTCGTGGCATTGTTGTGTTCCGGCAGTTAGAGGTAAGATAGCCAGTTCCTCCGTGGTTGAGGATTCCGGGTGAAGCTCGCTTCCACCTTCGGCCTGATCGTCACTTACCATCAGGTGAGATACAGGCCAAGAGCTTCCTCGTTGGGGATAAAAAAAAAAAAAAAAAAAAGATCAGAAAATGGATTGGAACCGTTACCACAAATACGAGGATATCATTGCTTTCCTTAATTATTTGAGTATATCATATCCAAATATAACAGAAGTTAAAGTTCTTGGAAAGTCTCATGAAGAACGTGAAATAAGGGTAATAAAATATGCAGTAAAATGTATTTATGTTCACCCTGCTTGATTGTGTTGTGATAGTATTCAAAACAAAACATTATGTTTGCAGTTATTTCGTTTATCTAATGGAAATTCTTCTAACAAAGCAGTCTTTATAGAAAGTGGAATACATGCCCGAGAATGGATAAGTGTAGCTACAGTAACTTATATAATTAATGAATTGACAACTCATTTTGACGATGAATCTGATGATATTAGGAACATTGATTGGTATGTATAAATAATATTAAAATTGCCATTATTGCGTAAAATAAATAGGTACCTACTTAATGTATTACATTTGTTGTGCTATGTTGTGAATTGTCTCAGGTATTTCGTTCCAATAATAAATCCAGATGGTTATTATCACACTCATAAGTCTACAGGTGGTGATCGCCTTTGGAGGAAAAATAGGAGGCACACTACAGGAAGTTGCTTTGGTGTAGACCTTAATAGAAATTTTGGGTAAGTAAGGCCAGTTAACTGTTAATCTCCTTTTAAGGGTTCCGTAGTCCTGACAAGGGGTTCCTTGTAGTTATGTCCGTCTGTCTATCTGTCCGTCCGAGGTTTTGCTTGAAAACTTTTGGCAATAGAGAGCTTAAATCCTTAGAAGAAAATATTAAAAGTGACTTTAGAATGAAGTAATTGCTTGCTTCTGAAATATTATATCAAATTCAAATTCAATTTTTTTTATTGCTTATTAAGTGTGTTTCAACCACGGAACCCTACACTGCGCGTGGCACGATGATGTGTAATGTATGTTACATACCAAAATTATATTTAATTTTAGTTATGGATGGATTACAAAGAAAAATCACGGAATTGACAATTGCAAAGAAGATTATGCAGGACCTCATGCTTTTTCAGAAGCTGAAACTATAGCTATACATGTGAGATTGTCGTCAGTATATCCATCAAGATAATAATAAGTACCATGTACTTTCATAGGACCACAATAACTATTAATTTTGATTTACATTTATTTTTTCAGGATTTTATATTGAATTCAGCCATAAATTTTACGGCATACCTCTCATACCATAGCTACGGGCAATTTATTTTATACCCTTACGGATATAATCAAACTAATATCGATAATTATAAGGAATTGCATGACATTGCTGAGGGAATGGCTAAGGTAAATAAAAAATAGAGGTACATACACCCTGCAGTACACCTTTATATTGCCAACAATAAAAAAATATAGTTCGTTCGTCGTTCGTTTCAGCCAAATGACGTCCACTGCTGGACAAAGGCCTCCTCTAAGGTTTTCCACAATGCACGGTCCTGCGCTGCCCGCATCCAGGCTCTTCCCGCGACCTTTATCAGATCGTCAGTCCACCTAGTAGTAAAAAAAATGGTTTAATAAAAATAATCTTAATGTTAGCAACAAATAGAAAATATAAATTATTTCGCAGGTGTACAAGGCAGTAGGGTATCGATATCATGTAGGAAATTCAGCAAAAATGTTGTACCCTGCATCTGGACTCTCAAACGATTGGGCCGCAAGCATCGGTATTGAACATCCATTTGTAATTGAATTAAGTGATACAGGTTTTAATGGCTTTCTTTTACCATCAAAATATATTATCAAAGTTGCCAATAGCTCGCTCGCTGCATTAAAGGAATTAGCTGCATACATAATCAATAAATAGCCTTAAATATTTTGATTTACTTTTATTTCGATTTTAGAATAACCCCCTAGGTGGATGATGGTGCTACGATTTTTTAAAGGTAGGTAAACTATCTTGTCTCCATTAATTTTGTGAACAAAGTTTTATTCGGTTTTTATCTATTAAAACCGGTTTACAAATTATTCATTAAAAATTAAATGGCAATACCGTCACAAAAATTAATTAAACGTCATTATTTTTGCAACTAAGGATGCGAAAATTATCAAATTGAGTGATCAAAAATATATCGATATGATTTCTGAAAACTAGCTTTTGCTCACGGCTTTACTAGCGTGAAATTTAGTTTGTCAGAGAACGTCATAAATTATAGCGTGTTACACTTGTTTTTGCGTGAAAGAGTAACAAATATAATCCAGACATCTAAACATCCATACAAACTTTCGCATTTATAATATTTAGTTAGTTAGGATTATGAAGACGTTACGGTTATTTAGGAAGTTATGAAGTTGGGATAAATAAAATATTAGTAGTCGCATTAATTTGTAATAATATGTAGAATAGTAGGAAGAATGGTAAGATTATTAGGATAGTAGGATAATTTTGATTTAATGACAAAAGCTATAAGAATAAAATATAGGTACTAAAGTACGGCCAACTAGCAGCGATTCAAAAAATCGATACTACTATTGTCTCTTCCCATCTTATGCATTTGTCATAATGTCTCGTTCTCCCGCCAAAATAATTATTTCAAAGTCAAGACGGGTTCGTTAACATTAATTGGACATCCATTTTAGTATAATAATAGACCATAGTTGTTGCAATTACGAGGGCGAATTTGTTACTTGTCGGTTCTTATTTTATTATTCCAATATATTTAAGTCTCTATGAAAAAGGGTTAGGCCTGTTGCCATACTCTGGACACATTGTGAGGCAGAAATTTTATTATTATTCTCATTATTTAATTCAAAATAACAAAAACAAAATTCAATAAATCATCTATTTTTATGGTTTGGCAGATATTTTTTAAAACTGTATTGTCTACAAAAATATGTAATAAGTAAAAAATAAAAAGTTATGCACTTCTGACGCTATTCTTAATGACCATGACGTCATTGGGTTTGTTTATATTTGGATGACTATTAACATGCGGTGAAGCATAAGATAGCGAATAATACACATAAAAAAGAAAATAGTCGTTATTATCAGCATAGAGCAAAGTAATAAACTAACCCCCTTACTAATAAAAAGTTACACAGTTGTTCAACAGTGTTTTAAAATGACTTTTCCATACTAAACGTCACTTTACAACACTGTTCAACGACGTAAGTGTAAGTTTTATTAGTAAGGGGGTAAGAGTTTTGTATTAATATTGTGATCAGTGGTGCGATTGTCTAAGGCAATCGTATTCATTTGACAGTTCATAACGTACGTTATGATGTGTCAAACGGCTAATTCTAATTGTGTAAGGAGTTCATAAAACGATAACGATATGTTAACGATTTGATCGTAATTTTATACGATGAGTGAATGATGAATATGATTTTGACAGAAAATTCGAATTGTCTAAGTTTCATGAGCCCCAGTGTTGCCAGAAGGTTACTTTTGTAACCTTTTTGGTTACTTTTGAACTGCTGTGGTTACTTTTAGGTTACACTAATGAAAAGGTTACTTTTAGGTGATTTTTCAGAAATTGTAGAATTAACTTTACAGGTTATTCAGTAAAAAATATTAATAGTGACAATTTAAAAATTATGTCATAAAGTGCATTAAAACTCGAATTTGATTTATTATTTGTTAAGAAAAATGAGTTTTAGCGAATGTGTAATGTTTTCGATAGTAAAACGCAAATCCATAAAACGTTTTTATNATTAAATTAAAATACGTTTGCCATGGATGCAATAAAAGTATCGATATATTTTTGATCGACATATTGTTGACATCACTATTATTTGTCAATCTATTGCTTTAGACATACTCTCTAATCTGTGATCTATTGTCAAACATTGAAATTGGGTTTGTCGTGCACAAAAATACTAAATATTTATTTATATTGGTGTTTGTGAACGATAAAAGAAAGATTTTATTAATTAGCGATGTCGGTGCCGCCACAGGCGTTTGTGAATAAGCATAAAAAGCATTTCCTTGGCATTCCAGCGCCGTTAGGTTATGTAGCTGGTGTTGGAAGAGGGTGAGTTTATTTGTCTGTTATGTTATCTTGTAGGTGTTTGTTTGTGATTTATGTAACTTTATTCTTTATTATTCATATCAGGGCTACTGGTTTCACCACCCGATCTGATATTGGCCCGGCCCGAGATGCCAACGATGTATCGTAAGTACCTACATACTTGATTTGTTTTGTATACTTTTCTAGAATTCAATCAATAAAGTGACTGTTTAATGAAAAGAAGTCAATATTTTTAATTAGTACATTAACTTTTCGATGCATAAACAAATTGGAAGGTTTATACAACAGTACTACATTACAAATTCAGTCAGATATCCAGTGGGGTAGAGACGTAGTTTAGCCTTCATTATATTACCTCATTTCTAAAATACCTCAATAATTTCTTCATTTTAAAAAGATCACCAAGATCGTATAATATTGTAAAATAACTAGATATGAAAAATAACATTTGGTAACATGTTATGTGCAAACTTACTTTATTATAGCGATGACCGCCACGCTCCACCGGCTGCCAAAAGGAAAAAAACTGAGGAAGAGGATGATGATGAAGATCTTAATGACTCCAACTACGATGAGTTCTCTGGATACAGCGGATCATTGTTCTCAAAGGTTGGCTCATTGCAAATAACTTGTTGTAAAAATGAATAAAATCAGTTCAGTCAGAATGGATTTATAATAAAATTATTGATTCAAATGAATTTTACTTTTTTAAAGATGCTATGTTTTTATTGAGGGAGGCCTATGTTCAGCAGTGGATGTCCTATGGCTGAAATGATGATGATGATGATGTTTTACTTTTTTCATGTATTTACTAATTTAATTTACTCTAACTATTTAGTAAATAAAGATGATCAACAATAAATATACAAATAAATTAAAGGCTTATGATATCCTGTGATCAATAAAGCTCCACTCCAGTTGAAATTGCCAAGTTTTTTTATAAGTTGGCTACTTCTTAAATAATAATTTAAATTTTTCAATTCAATTCAATTTTAATTTGATGCACAATTTCAGGATCCTTATGACAAAGATGACGCTGAAGCTGATGCAATTTATGAATCCATAGACAAACGCATGGATGAAAAACGAAAAGAATACAGAGAGAAGCGTCTGAAAGAAGACTTGGAAAGATATCGTCAAGAGAGGTAAAAAAGCCTTAACGTATTATATTGTTTTAATTTTCTGAAATAAAACATTTTTAACACTACCTTTTCTTGAATTTTAGGCCCAAAATCCAGCAGCAGTTTTCAGATCTTAAACGAGAGTTAAAGCAAGTATCTGAAGATGAATGGGCAGCCATCCCAGAAGTCGGAGATGCTCGCAACAGGAAACAAAGGAACCCTCGTGCTGAGAAGTTCACACCTTTACCTGACAGTGTGTTGTCAAGGAATTTAGGAGGGGAGTCTACTTCGTCCATAGATCCTGGGTCTGGTCTGGCGTCAATGATGCCTGGTGTGATGACTCCAGGAATGTTAACACCATCAGGTAATTTATGACTTAACTTTCAACATCATAAAGTAACCACAATTTTGAACATTATTGCCATGTGTTATGGTCAAAAAATTTAACTTATTATTTTCTTTTACACAGGTGATCTGGATCTCAGGAAGATCGGTCAAGCCAGAAATACACTTATGACTGTCAAATTGTCACAAGTGTCAGATTCAGTCACTGGGCAGACCGTTGTAGATCCCAAAGGCTACTTGACAGATCTACAGTCTATGATCCCTACGTATGGTGGGGATATAAACGACATCAAGAAAGCTAGATTATTGCTGAAGTCTGTAAGAGAGACTAATCCGAACCATCCGCCTGCTTGGGTAGCTAGTGCTAGATTGGAAGAAGTCACAGGTAAGGTTTTAATAACTTCTAAATTCAAGTAAGTTGGTGCCTTTTTTAAAGTGGAGTAATGATAACTTTCTTGATAAATGCCAGAGTTATTTAGAGGAAAACTTGCAATGGCTTCTATTACTAGATAGATTTTATAGGTCACTAGCTGACCCGGCGAACTTTGTTCCGCCTTAATGGCAATAAATAAGCAGACTTTTTTTAATTTCGAACGGGATAAAAAGTATCCTATGTCCTTCTCCTGGCTCTAAACTACCTCCCTGACAATTTTCAGCTAAATCGGTTCAGCCGTTCTTGAGTTATAAGCGAAGTAACTAACACGACTTTCTTTTATAGTTTTTTTTCAATGGTGTCTTATTTTTAGTTAAGGTATTTTTAGTACACAATATCGTGATTTACGATGATAAAATTTAGATGATTACCTACAATTTCTCATTTTCCTTAATCAAAGTTATCAAGTTTAATGATTCGTTCCTTCATACATTTCAGCCGAATGACGTCCACAATGAACGGTCCTGATTATTCAGTTTATTTGAATAAGTAAGTTACAGTCAATGAAGTAAAATAATTCTTGACCACTTTGTTTACTTTTACTTATCCAAAATCCAAATCGAATCAAATAAGGTAAGGGAGTATTTGACTTGTGCTAAATCTTTTTAGATGGACTGATTTTCCTGGGGGATTGCTTAAGGTTTTTGCCTCTCAGAGACAAACTTTTAGGCAGAAAATTATAATGAATTCTGTCATTTGTTTTATCTACGCTAGTTTGTCGTACTATTAATTTTCAGGGGTGTCACGACGCAATTTGGCGACAAAAACTGAATCAGCTGATTACTCAATAATGGTACCTTTCCCAGACTTTCTGACACCACTATAGTATTTATATGAGTATGTTAACATGGGCTGGTCTCGGCTCATATACCCATTTACCTAACACCCTGTATATATAGATTTTCAAACTTTCTACTTCAAGAAATTTCATATTGTAGAAGTTGTTAAATGGCAAATCAATGAGATGTTGAACATCTCTTATTATCTCTAATTAAAAGTCTTCTGCCAGCAACTGAAAAAAAGAAAAATAAAGTTCTTCAACCTTTAGTAGTCCTGACCACTTTATTATGTTTCAATTGACAGGCAAGATCCAGTCTGCCCGTAACCTAATCATGAAGGGCTGTGAAGTGAACCCAAGCAGCGAGGAGTTGTGGCTGGAAGCGGCTCGCTTGCAGCCGCCTGACACAGCTAGAGCCGTCATAGCGCACGCGGCTAGGAACCTGCCGCATAGTGTCAGGATATGGGTGAAAGCTGCTGACCTGGAACAAGAAACTAAGGTAATTTGTTTTTTTGTGTTATTACATCATGAAGGGCTGTGAAGAACCCCAGCAGTGAGGAGTTGTGGCTGGAAGCGGCTCGCTTGCAGCCGCTTGACACAGCTAGATCCGTCATAGCGCACGCGGCTAGGAACCTGCCGCATAGTGTCAGGATATGGGTGAAAGCTGCTGACCTGGAACAAGAAACTAAGGTGATTTGTTTTGCTTATGTTATTACATCATGAAGGGCTGTGAAGTGAACCCCAGCAAAGAGGAGTTGTGGCTGGAAGCGGCTCGCTTGCAGCCGCCTGACACAGCTAGAGCCGTCATAGCGCACGCGGCTAGGAACCTGCCGCATAGTGTCAGGATATAGGTGAAAGCTGCTGACCTGGAACAAGAAAGTAACGTAAGTTGTTCTTTGTGTTATTATATCATGAAGGGCTGTGAAGAACCCCAGCAGCGAGGAGTTGTGGCTGGAAGCGGCTCGCTTGCAGCCGCCTGATACTGCTAGAGCCGTCATAGCGCACGCGGGTAGGAACCTGCCGCATAGTGTCAGGATATGGGTCAAGGCAGCTGACTTGGAACAAGAAACTAAGGTAATTTCTTCTTTGTGTTATTATATCATGAAGGGCTGTGAAGTGAACCGCAGCAGCGAGGAGTTGTGGCTGGAAGCGGCTCGCTTGCAGCCGCCTGACACTGCTAGAGCCGTCATAGCGCACGCGGCTAGGAACCTTCCGCATAGTGTCAGGATATGGGTGAAAGCTGCTGACCTGGAATAAGAAACTAAGGTAGTATAGTCTTATGAGGTTTTTTCCAAGGATCGCCATCATAATCAGAGGTGGAATTGTGTAAAGCAATCGTAATCATTTGACAGTTCATAACGTACGATAAAGTCAGTTAAACAAAGCGTTTGACAGAACAATCGTACGTTATGAACTGTCAAGTGATTACGATTGCTTTACACAATTCCACCTCAGGTCATGTCATGACCTGATAATACAGACCGATAATGCAGACTACAGACTTTTAATCGCCCGATAGTTTGGTCATTAGCCTTACGTTTGGGTTGAAGATTAACCGATCGAAGACCAAGGTTATGATCGTGGATCGCTCTAATGAATATTCGCCCGTAGTGACACACATTGCGAACTGTGACTCAAAGTGACACACTGTGCGCTCAAATAATGGCGGCTGCGTAGATGAAGTAAAACGTCGTATGGCCATAACCAGAACTGCGATGGAGAAGTTAAGGAAGTTATGGAGGAATCGCAACATTACCAAAGCCACCAAAGTTAGACTTGTGCGAGCGCTTGTATTCCCCATCTTTCTTTACGCAGCAAAGACATGGACAGTACGCGACTTGGAAAAGAGGAAGATAGATGCCCTAGAGATGTGGTGCTGGGGAAAGATGCTCGGGATATCATGGACAGAGTTCCGTACCAATGTGTCAATACTCCAGGAGCTCGGTGTCACTCAGCGTTTATCAACCGTAGTACAGTCGCGCATACTGCAATACTTCGGAAATGTCTCGAGGCGAGATGACAACTCCATAGAACGACTGGTCGTCCAGGGAAAAGTCGAAGGAACCCGATCGCGGGGCAGGTCACCAATACGCTGGACCAACCAAGTGAAAGCAGCAGTGGGAAACGGCGTATGTGACTGCACCAGACAGTCTGCCAATAGAGAGAGATGAAGGGAGATCGTGCGGAGAGTTGTATCCGCCTCTACAACCGATGTGAACAACGCCTCAACGTGACCACGACCGCTCTGCCAAGAGCGTAACGAATAAGAAGAAGAAGAAGTTTGGTCGACTTCCAATTTGTATATGAAGATTCGGACGACACCAAATCCGTGTAATGTGCGTACTTTCATACTTGGTGATACTGATTAACAGCTCAAGCTAACTAAAAGTCTGTAGTCTTCAGGGTGTCTCAGTCGTCGCTGCAGGTAGGTAGACGACTCCAGGGGGAAATGGAGGATTTGACCTATAATCCCCATGGACTATAAAAGTTAAGTAACTTAACGTTAGATAAGAATTGTTATATTAATTACTAGCTGAACATTATTAATTATTTAATTTTTATCTCCAGGCAAAACGCCGCGTATTCCGCAAGGCCTTAGAACACATTCCCAACTCGGTCCGTCTCTGGAAAGCAGCCGTCGAGTTGGAGAACCCTGAAGACGCCAGGATCCTACTATCCCGAGCGGTGGAATGTTGTCCCACTAGCGTCGAGCTGTGGCTAGCCCTGGCCAGGCTGGAGAGCTATGAGAACGCAAGGAAGGTTCTCAACAAGGCCAGAGAGAACATACCCACGGATAGACAGATCTGGGTGACTGCGGCTAAGTTGGAAGAGGCTCACGGTAAGTTTATTTGTGTTGTGGTTGTAACACTGTTTATATGTTTGTGATTAATTACATGTTTGATGCATTTATTCTTTTTTCTATTTTGTTTTATTGTTATTGCAGTAACTTGGCATATAAACATCGTATTTACTATGGAGTATCCACTCATAAGAGAAGAAATTAATGACGTTTATAGCATAGATAGAAGTTTTGATTTATTGAAAATTACTCATTTTGTTATCATTTAAACATTTGTATTTTGCGATAAAACAATATTGAATTTTCTTTACAGGCAACACTCACATGGTGGAAAAGATCATAGACCGTGCGATCACGTCGCTCAGCGCAAATGGTGTGGAAATCAATCGCGAGCACTGGTTCAAAGAGGCAATGGAAGCAGAGAAATCAGGAGCGGTACACACATGCCAGGTATTAAATGTCCATTCACCTAATAATCTTCGCATATCTGTGTGCTTACCATGAGTTTACGTTAGGTGTGCTCGCTCGCGACTGCGTAATTTATGACAAATTGTACCATCGGCAACATTGTTAACTGCCCATTGCCGGTCATGTCGTCTCGTTCTATCGCAAAGAATCACCATTTCATGAGCGAGAGCAAAAACGGAATTAGATAGTTAACACTGCGGCCGTGTGTACAGCGCCCCTAGCGTCTACTTTCAAGTACTAAGATCTTCATAGGTTAGCGAGCACACCTAACGAAAATTCATGGTAAGCACACAAGTCCAAGTAAAGTAAATTAATCACAACTTCACAAGTAGCAGTTGTGGTGACTTTTTATTGTTTACTTACTTCCGTAAAAAATATAATGTGATTTAGGTTAATTTAAATAAATAAATAATCTTTATTCACAAACTAGCTTTCCGCCCGCGGCTTCGCCCGCGTGGAATTTTGTCTGTCACAGAAAAACTTTATCGCGCGCGTCCCTGTTTCAAAAACCGGGATAAAAACTATCCTATGTTCTTTCCCGGGACTCAAACTATCTCTATGCCAAATTTCATCAAAATCGGTTGCGAGGTTTAAGCGGGAAAGCGTAACAGACAGACAGACAGACAGACAGACAGACAGACAGACAGACAGAGTTACTTTCGCATTTATAATATTAGTTGGGATATAATTTAGTTCTGCTTTTCTTTGGTAATGTATCTTTAATGAGAATAATTTGGTTTCAGGCCATCATTCGTGCTGTTATCGGTCATGGTATAGAGCCCGAAGACCAGAAACACACTTGGATGGAAGATGCTGAAGCTGTAAGTAAAATTTTCCCATTTTACCTTTACGGCTCTATTTTTATTTTATGAGTAAAGATTATTACAGGGTGTTTTACTTTGTCTTCCAGTGACATGTTACTTGGTCTCCGAGTAGATTCCATATTCCATAAAAATCAGGGTTCGAAAATATCCGATATTTATTATAAATATCAAAATATCGGATATTTATGATATATATCCGATATATATCAACTTTGATATATATCAATTTTGTATGAAAGCCATAGTATTATTTTATTGTATTATTCATGAATACTATTGCATATGTGTTACATAAACATGTTTTTAATGTTTTTAAAACTTAAAATCAGACAAATAAAGCAAAAACATAAAATATTCTTTTAAATACGGCCAAATCAATTTAAAAAATAAAAATCTTATGTCAAAAAGTACAAATACAGTAACAAATTTTAAAAGTTGATATATATCATAAAAACCGGCTTGATATATATCGGATATATATCCGATATATATCTTGATATATATCCCTTGATATATATCCTCGAACCCTGATAAAAATCTCATAAATTATTTATAATTAGCGCTTAACTTAGTCGGTGCTTGAGGTATGGGAGAGGCACGGGAGGTCCACGAACGAAGTAGTGAAGTCAAACGTCGACGAGACTAGATTTGTATGCTTTGTCGCGTCATGCCTCGGCCGCACTCATCGCGATAAAATTCGGGCGATAAACTTCGTCTTCGGGCTACGGCGAATCCTTGCGGCCACCTAAAATACACGAAGTTTATCGCCTGAATGTTATCGCGATGTACGAACGCAAAAACAACATGGACGCCGCGGTTGCTCTGTATTTTATGGCAGCAAATTTTTTTTTACATCTATGTCAAATAAAACCTTCAGGTTCAGAATGTGCAACGGTTTCAAAATGTCCAATTCCCAGAATGTCCAATTCCCAGAATGTCCAATTCCCAAAATGTCCAATCTACTATTATGATGGGAATATTACATGAATGTTCGTGTTATCGCGATGAGTGCGGCCAAAATATTTTATGTCTATGGGAGGGTTCCCGTGTCGCTCCCATATCTCAGGCACTCGCTGAGTTAGCCTAGGCGCAGATCATCGATTTTTCGTCGGCCGATAGTTTAGTCGAGCAGTTGATCAGTATGGGCATGAATGTAAGTGCGCACATTACACCGATTTGATTTGGCCGATCCTTCATACAAATTAAAATCGGGCCCAACTATCTGCCAACTAAAAATCGGTGGTCTGCGCCTAGTCTTAAGGGCTAGACCTATAAAATTCCTAACATCACCTTTTTTCACTATAGTGTGCAAACGAAGGAGCGTACGAGTGTGCGCGGGCCGTATACGGATACGCTCTGTCAGTCTTCCCGTCTAAGAAGTCCATTTGGCTCCGAGCCGCCTACCTCGAGAAGCAACACGGCACCAGAGCTAGCCTCGAAGCCTTGCTGCAGAGAGCCGTAGCCCACTGCCCCAAGTCCGAAGTGCTTTGGCTAATGGGGGCCAAGTCCAAGTGGCTTGCTGGTGAGTGCTTTGTAAAGTACCTTATGTATTTGGTATAGGAGCGATATTGCAACGAAGGCGCGTACTAGTGTGCTCAAGCCATATACGGATACGCCATATCAGTCTTCCCGTCTAAGAAGTCCTTTTGGCTCCAAGCTGCCTACCTCGAGAAGCAGCACGGCATCAGAGCTAGCCTAGAAGCCTTGCTGCAGAAAGCGGTTGCTCATTGTCCTAAGTCAGAAGTGCTTTGGCTGATGGGGGCCAAGTCCAAGTGGCTTGCTGGTGAGTGCTTTGTAAAGTACCTTATGTATTTGGTATAGGAGCGATATTGCAACGAAGGTGGTCCGTTTGGTCCGTATGGTCCGTTTGGTCCGTATGGTCCGTTTGGTCCTGATGAAGCAGCAGTGGCAGCAGCAGCTGATGATCCTGGGCCGTATGGTCCGTATGGTCCGTTTGGTCCTGATGAAGCAGCGGCGGCAGCTGATGAGCCTGGGCCGTTTGGTCCATATGGTCCGTTTGGTCCGTATGGACCGTTTGGTCCTTCTGGGCCGTATGGTCCGTATGGTCCGTTTGGTCCTGATGAGGCGGCAGCGCCAGCCGATGATCCTGGTCCGTATGGGCCATTTGATCCGTATGGTCCGTTTGGTCCTGATGAAGCAGCAGCGGCAGCAGCAGCTGATGATCCTTGTTCTTCGATAATAACTACTTCTGGTCCGGCTGATGAAGCGGTGGCAGAGGCGGCAGCTGATGAACCTGGTCCTCTTGGTCCATATGGTCCGTTTGGTCCTGAAGCAGCAGCGGCAGCAGCAGCTGCTGATCCTGGTCCTCTTGGTCCGTATGGTCCTGCTGCATTTGGTCCATACTTGCCTGATCCACCAGCAGCAGAACTAGCAGATGAACTAGAAGATGACGAAGACCCTGGCACCTGCTTGATGACAACATCTTCTTCATAGATAGTTTCGTGACCGAATGCATCGGTTTCGATGACAAAGGTCCTTACTATCTTGTCTTGACCATGAATATTTTTGTTTGGTGGCGCGGAATCCCTGTGGAAAGTCTTTCGAACAGTTGATTTTTCAACGACATTTCCACTGCGGTCGGTTTCGAATTCGTCTGTTGAAGTTTCATTTGTTTCAGTGAATTGTTTTTCCCAGCCCGTAATGCTGTCTATGATAGCATCTGCAGCAACATACTGTGAAAATGAGATATTATATATGTTTTAAATAAATGTATTATATGCAAGTACTTACAACATTATCTTCATCATTATAAGCTCCTATCATCACAGTTCCTACCTATATATTTCTTCCATTGCTATTTTGAGAAATAAGGGACGAATTCAAAGTTTTATTGTTTTTAGAATATAATGGTGAACTTTTAGTTTAAATTAATCGTTCATATTATTGTGTGAAGAAACATAGCCCTTTTTGAAACAGCAATAATAGACACGTATTTATAATTATTTATATTTATAATTATTATTAAATTAAAAAATGAAATAGAAACTTAACGTTGAATGTGGTACTAATAAAAAGTTTTCCTTACCTGCAGAGCACAGCACAGGATCACGAAGGTTATGGCTCTCATTTTTCTGAGAGTTGGAACCGAACTGATGATTATTTCACGATTTCGGACGTTTTTATACTCAAATTTCAATAGGATATTGACGTAAAATATTATTCACGAAAACAATTTCAGTATGTAATGTAAATATTGACATAATTAAGCAAGAAATACTAGTATTTACTTAATTTACAACAATGCGATGTCACCTTGCCATTTCAAACAATATGTAATAATTACAAATTGATTAAGTTCTTGTTCAGCGTTCATCAATACTTTATAATGACGTATACTCGTTATGTACGTTTCATACATAATATATTTTCGTTTAAAGTTAGTTTTGTATGTAGGTATGTTTCTATTTCAGACCAAAAACTCTGTGATAAACTTTCATGTTAATTAAAACATTTTCTAACATCTGGGAGCCTCATAAACTACGTAAAAAATATTCAGCAAGAAAACTTTCAAATATAGCTTTTTACATCGCATCATAGTTTTCAACNAGAGAGCCGTAGCCCACTGCCCCAAGTCCGAAGTGCTTTGGCTAATGGGGGCCAAGTCCAAGTGGCTTGCTGGTAAGTGCTTTGTAAAGTACCTTATGTATTTGGTATAGGAGCGATATTGCAACGAAGACGCGTACTAGTGTGCTCAAGCCATATACGGATACGCCATATCAGTCTTCCCGTCTAAGAAGTCCATCTGGCTCCGAGCTGCCTACCTCGAGAAGCAGCACGGCATCAGAGCTAGCTTCCAAGCCTTGTTGCAGAAAGCGGTTGCTCATTGCCCCAAGTCCGAAGTGCTTTGGTTAATGGGGGCCAAGTCCAAGTGGCTTGCTGGTAAGTGCTTTGTAAAGTACCTTATGTATTTGGTATAGGAGCGATATTGCAACGAAGGCGCGTACTAGTGTGCTCAAGCCATATACGGATACACTCTATCAGTCTTCCCGTCTAAGAAGTCCATCTGGCAAGCCTTGCTGCAGAAAGCGGTTGCTCATTGTCCTAAGTAAGAAGTGCTTTGGCTGATGGGGGCCAAGTTCAAGTGGCTTGCTGGTAAGTGCAAATCTCTAGCTCGTTACATAATAACCTGTAAGTTTTACCATATTGTTTTAGCCCATTGCCCCAATAGTGTAGTATTTCGGCTAATGGAGGGCGAATCAGTTCAAGGATTTCCCACGACCTTCACCAGGTTGTCGGTCCACCAATTAGGAGGCCTGCCTACACTATGGTTGCCAGTCGAAAATATTTCTGCCCCGACAGCCGTCAGTTATGCCCTACCCATTGCCATTTAAGTTTGAAAACTCTATGGCTGTTTGGTAAGAAATATTATTTCATACAAGTGAAAATAGATCGTGAAATATAAAACTAGCAAAAACAAGAGTTCCCGTATCCATTCCATAGCTAATTTTACTTAAGCTGGATTCGATCAAAAAAGAGTAAATATTAATCTGACATATTTCCCATACTGAAACTGTCCATGTATCAGTTATACCAGGAGTTATTCTCGGATAAAAGTTTGGTCGAATCGGGCCTTAGTTAAAAACGTTCTTATTTCTCAGGTGACGTCCCCGCGGCGCGTGGTATTCTTTCGCTGGCTTTCCAGGCCAACCCCAACTCTGAGGAGATCTGGCTCGCCGCCGTCAAGTTGGAGAGTGAGAATAAGGAGTATGATAGAGCCAGGCGGCTGCTGGCCAAAGCACGGGCTTCTGCTCCTACGCCTAGGGTAAGTCCTACTGTGTAAGCTGTTAACTCTATTCAAGAATGGTTTCGAAGGACCATTGGTATGGTCTTACTTAGTAGTATATTTTTGGTCGAGGGAAGCGCGGGTTGCGGGGCGTTTGATCCGAGCAATCCGAGCGTCATTATTGTAGTGTGCGTGTGCACTCATTTATAATATAGCGAGGATAATTTAGCGAGTACCGATGACACTCAAACATTAGCGGAAGAAGAATGAGAAATTACGAGTACGTTACGTGCGATAAAACATTGTTTTTTTTTCTTACGCCCAGTATGTAAAAAAGGCACTCAAAATATTCCAAGACCATGATATTATGTATATGTAGTGTAATTTTTCACTATTTATTTTAAATTTAGCTGTATCTTTTCTCCCAGGTAATGATAAAGTCTGCGAAACTAGAATGGGCACTAAATAATCTAGAAGTAGCTCTAAAGTTATTAGAAGAGGCTATCAAAGTGTTCGGCGACTACGCGAAACTGCACATGATGAAAGGCCAAATAGAGGAACAAATGAACAAAGATGAGGACGCGCATAACACTTATACACAGGGGGTAAGGTTTATTTTACAATGTAATTATTAACATAGCAAAAAGTTTGTTATGTTTGACTGAACTATGGGCACTGATTTATATTTTTCTTTATAGCTGAAGAAATGTGCAGCCAGCGTGCCAATGTGGATACTTTTGTCAAGGCTAGAAGAGAAATTAAAACACGTCACTAAAGCGAGATCAGTGCTTGAAAAGGCTAGATTGAGGAATCCAAAGAATGCTGAATTATGGTAAGATAATTTTAACAATTAATTTCTATAAAGTAATTTGAACCAAGCTCTTGGCTTTAGCCTTCTAATCGTTTGATGTAATTATTTTATTTTATAAAAGCCCCCTTTTTTGGGGTTATAACTTATAATCCCAAAAAAGGGGGCTTATAAGCCATGATTTTTGTCAAACCACCCTTTCTGTCTCTCTGGTGTTAACGCTGCTGTCGCGCTTCTCAAGCCCTAATGTGAAAGCGGCCTTAGCCACATACTTGGTGTTGTATTCTTTAAATTGTACATGTATATTTCTTTAGGCTAGAGAGTGTAAGACTGGAAAGGCGGAACGGCAGTGTGGAGATAGCAAACGCTGTGATGGCGAAAGCTTTGCAAGAGTGCCCCAACGCCGGCCGACTGTGGGCCGAGGCCATCTTCATGGAGTCTCGGCCGCAGAGGAAGACTAAGAGCGTGAGTAGATTCATATTTATTTATCTTATAGTTGCAATTCATGAAGGCGAGTGAGCTTTACACGTGTGGTGGCTCGCTACTGTTCGTTTTTTTTAAGTTTTGATAAAAACCGGTCTCCGAGCACGTAGAATTTTGTCCAATGATCCCAAGCTACCCATCCTTATCGCTCGCGCGTAATCATGTTGCTGTCGCGCTCGCACACTCACTGCAAGGGCCCGTCGCACAGTCGCGACAGCAACATAATTACGCGCGAGCGATAAGGATGGGTAGCTTGGGGTCAATGGACGAAAATCTACGTGCTCAGCGACCAGACTATTGACATTTACACTATTGTTACGTGCATGTTCACGTACACACACAAGTAAAGCTCACTCAACTTCGTGAGTTGCAAGAACTATACAGGCAATGAAGGTATCATATTTGCGCTCATCAGTTGGCGTCCCTGGCGAATACTATCATGTCACTCGCTAGTGGCTATCATGTAAGACAGTTGCGCTATCTGGTGCTAGCGGCCGTCCGCGACTTCGTACGCGTGGATCCAGTTTTACCCTCTTAAGGGTGGAATTTCTTAAAACCCGTCCGCACCTACGTTCTAAAAGGAACCCCCATGCAAAATTTGAGACTCCTAGCACTTGTAGTTTCTGAGATTTCGTTATGAGTGAGGGAGTCAGTCAATCAGTGACCTTTCGCTTTTATAGATAATAGATAATAAAAAAAAAGTACGGCCAACGAGAAGCGATACAAAAGGTCGATTCGACTTTCGAATTGACAATCTATTCTGTCTCTTCCCATCTTGTGTATTTGTCGTAATGTCTCGTTCTCCCGCCAAAATATGTCAAAGTCAAACTCTTAGGCTAGGTTGCACAATCTTACTTTAACTTTGACAAACGTTAACGTTAAATCTGTCAAATTCCATACAAAAGGCACCGGTTATCGTCATAGTCACCGTTAAAGATAGGTGGTGCAACCCACCCCTACTATTATTCCAAATGACAATGACATTGGGTTTTGTACGAGCACGATCGTACATCCTGCTGCACCGTCAGCATTGACCGCCGGGCGACCCATGAACCCTCAGCGTGCACCGTCGGCACTCTACACCGACGGCACACTAACAAATACCTTTAAATGTGTACAAACAATAAACCATGTATAAATAGCAATAGTTAATACCAATAAATCAGATATCAACCGTCCGTCGTTGTGTCTCATTTCCCCCCGCTGCGGCCAAGACACCCTTAGCCGTCGCTATGATCAGTCCGGTGAGTCTGCCGGGCTGGCAGCGGGTCCCCGCCGCCTACCTGCCGTCCTAACGCTGCTGCCCTGGGCGACCTGGGCACAGCTTCCTTCCTATCAAACCCTTATTATGTCTAAGTATCTATTGTTAGGCAGGGCTAGGGCTCTAGGGACTTAGTGTCTTAGGGAATAGGGACTCTAGGCTCACTAGGGAGTTAGTTCCCTTCCTGACCGCATATCCCGGGCACGGGAGCGGTGCCTTACAACCACTGCCTCCCGCCCGTACATCTTCGAGCCGGATAGTTCATCAGCGACCACCAGACCCTACAGTCGGTCTTTCATCCTTAAACCATTTCAGCATCGGGATGGAGTGCCTTACAACCATTCCATATTTTCTCGATTGCTTAAACTCTTCGACCATTTACCATTATTAATATTCAACATTAACCAAAAAATGACCTTATTTTGGTCTTCCAATACCTAACCAATTGGAAATAAATTTATTTCACTACCATAATTTATTGTTACGTAATGTAAATTACCATTCATAACTTTTAGCGAGCAATGTAGCAAAACTGACCAACTCGTGAATTAACATTTATACCGAGCGAGGTCTTAACATCATCATTATCATTATTCATTACCAAATGGTAGCAAACCAAGATGCTATCAATTTTACCATTATGTTATGTAGCGAACCAGTCTACATAATTTATTTACCATTACCAAATACGGTAGCAAACCAAGAAGCTATCGACTCTACCATTATCAAGTTATGCGGCGAACCAGACTGCATAATTATTACCATTACCATTTAAGTTAGCGACCAAGAAGCTAACAACTTTACCATTATCAAGTTATGTAGCGTACCAGTCTACATAACCTACGACCATTACCAAACCAGTAGCAATCAAGACGCTACAAACCAAGAAATAAGATCGACCAGGTAGCAACCAGAAGCTACAGATCTTAAAACGACCGTTTTTACCAAGTTGTAGTAAGCAAGAGGCTACAACTAACTATTGTTTTATTTATTTATCACTGTGGCTTGTGCATTGCCACAAAATCTTCATTTTTCATATTACCATACTTTGCTACATTGCGAGCGTATTACTACCATTCAGCGATTCTCGCATAGTTTCACCTTTCTGCAACTAAGCATTTCGCAGTCCATTGACGTTATACCAAGTAAAATAACATAACATTTTTGTATTGTGTTTTCAAGTAAATAATATTGTCATTATTAGGCAGTGTAGGTTACCAATATTAGTTAGGCGGGGGAAATTATACAACTATAACTACCAATACTGTTGTCCATCACTACCATCCATTAATTCCTAGTTTTCCTACCAACGACAACTACCATCATCAACGACAACTACCATCACCAACGACAAGTACCATCATCTACCACCAAGTTGAGCAACTACCACCATCATCAGAACATCACCAACCTGACAGCAGCGGATCAGTTACCGGCCTCCCGGAAGTGGGTCTCACCGGTAACCGAGAAGTCGCAGATGCTGTGCAGCGCAACATAAGCCAAGAGGGCACCAATGAAGAGGACAACAGCCAGGAGACAAGCAGCCTGGATAATCGACCAACCACTGAGACATCAGCCTGGCCACACCAGCGCCAGGCTCCACACCAGCTGCCTGGCTACACCAGCGCCAGGCCCACCATCAGCCTAACCACACCAGCGTCAGGCTCCACACCAGCAGCCTGGCCAAACCAGTGCCAGGTTCACCATCAGCCTGACCATACCAGCCTGGCCACACCAGCGCCAGGCCGACCATCAGCCTGACCACACCAGCGTCAGGCTCCACACCACCAGCCTGGCCACACCAGCGCCAGGCCCACCATCAGCCTGACCACACCAGCCTGGCCACACCAGCGCCAGGCCCACCATCAGCCTGACCACACAGCCTGGCCACACCAGCGCCAGGCCCACCATTAGCCTGGCCACACCAGCGCCAGGCTCAACAGCAGCCTTGGCCACACCAGTGCCAGGCCTCACCAGTGCCAGGCCCGCGAGCATCCTGGCATCACCAGGAGCCAGGCCCGCGAGCTGCCTGGTCAATCAACCAGCCAGGTGGACATCAAGTGGACAGCCAACCAGAGGTCCACCACCTGGGTCATCAACCACTCATGGAGTCACCGGCAGCCAAGGTCTTCGGTCATCGGGCAGCAGGGCAGCCACGTGCAGCATCCTCCGCTCCTTCTTCTTCTGCGAGGTGCCAATATGTACGAGCACGATCGTACATCCTGCTGCACCGTCAGCATTGACCGCCGGGCGACCCATGAACCCTCAGCGTGCACCGTCGGCACTCTACACCGACGGCACACTAACAAATACCTTTAAATGTGTACAAACAATAAACCATGTATAAATAGCAATAGTTAATACCAATAAATCAGATATCAAACGTCCGTCGTTGTGTCTCATTTCCCCCCGCTGCGGCCAAGACACCCTTAGCCGTCGCTATGATCAGTCCGGTGAGTCTGCCGGGCTGGCAGCGGGTCCCCGCCGCCTACCTGCCGTCCTAACGCTGCTGCCCTGGGCGACCTGGGAGCAGCTTCCTTCCTATCAAACCCTTATTATGTCTAAGTATTTATTGTTAGGCAGGGCTAGGGCTCTAGGGACTTAGTGTCTTAGGGAATAGGGACTCTAGACTCACTAGGGAGTTAGTTTCCTTCCTGACCGCATATCCCGGGCACGGGAGCGGTGCCTTACAACCACTGCCTCCCGCCCGTACAGGTTTGTTTACATTTGGTATCGCTTCTCGTTGGCCGTACTTTATCTGAGATGTAACGTCATACTCATTTGAACTTTGATCGTCTACGTATAGTTCCAAAATACTGAACTGTCCTATGCATGACATTGACAGTGGGGCGCCACCGTCAATACCGGATCGCTGGTTCCGATTTTTGCCATGTTGGAAACCACATAGTTGAACGATGGTAGCGCCCCCCTGTCATTGAGTTTGGTGGGACAGTTCAGCCTGGGTCATTTATACGAGGTAGCGCAGAATAGAGAATTGAATGGCATTAAGTAAATAATGTTTACCCACTCTTATTAAGCTACCAAGTCAAATTATTTTAACATGGAGGAAATATACACCTTAATACTAAGATATTTGGTTCATATTTGCTTAGCATACTGTCTGTCGCCAGGTGGACGCGCTAAAGAAGTGCGAGCACGATGCTCACGTGCTACTCGCGGTGTCTCAACTGTTCTGGACGGAGAGGAAGCTCAACAAGTGTCGGGAATGGTTCAACAGAACGGTGAGTGCGAATGTAGCCTCTATTTGTTCTGGCAGAAGATAGGTTTTAGGAATTATTTTAGCAGCTAGATTTAGAGATCGAAGAAACCTGTTGTTTGGGATACTTTTACTGGCTGGATACTAGATATTATGACTGTTAAGGGCGCTTTCAATTTAGACGTTTCGTGTTGGACGTTTGCCGCGCGCTTGCCGTGCGTTTATAAGACCGCACACGTAGACTGTATGACAACTGCGTCGGAATAAAATTGACAATACTAATAGTTAATAGTAAGTGTGCGGTCTTCTCTTGTGGTCTAAATTGAAAGCGCTCTAAGACTAACAGTCATAGGCAGTTACTGTTCATAAGTCACTTTTTAATTTAGTCTGTCTATTGATGCGATTGATTAGATCAGAGGAATATACCAGTTGGAATAGAAAGTAACAGTATAATTAAACCATATTTCTAAATACGTTTATTTAAAAATAAATTTCAAATTGTGTTTACTTTACTTCAGTTCAGTAAACTTGCTGATTCACTTACCTCTTTGGTAGGTGTCATATAAAATAATACAGTGATTAAAAATGTCAGCAACAGAAAATAACCTTTCTTTTTTCACCGATTCGCCGTACAAAGCCATCGTCGAGTAACATTATTATAAATAAAAGCTCGTATATTCTCTCTTTATGAATGTGCAAGTATTGAAATATATTATTTCGATGATATGGACGTGACAACGCGCAACGTGTTGAATGGAATGACGCCAAGTAGAACACGTCTCGCTGATAAAACTTATGAACTCAGATAGTGTTAACTATAATAATTATTAGTAGAGAATAGACAGTTATTATTTTTCAGTTAGAAACTCAATGCTGTAAGCAATCTTACAGCATTCAGTTTCTAACTGATTCCTAATTTTTAAGTGACCCCTATGGTAACACATAACAGGAATTTTGTTGTCAAAGGGGTCACTTACATTTGGGATTGATGGTGAAAACGGGCATCAGTAAATCATTGCTAGGCAAAACTTGACGTATGAATTGTTTTTTCTATGCCCACAACCTTTAATAAGGCAAAAGAATATGGCTACCACTGTATTTGGGACTTTCTTCCCTGATATTAAAGTCCAAAAACAACAAATAAACTGACTTGCTATGCCCTATTGAGGAATAATGACCATCAGAATTCATCGCCATCGCATCCTTGCGATTGAGTCTGTCAATTGATGCTCTTATTTTTTTTTGGGAACTGCTTAAAACCAATTGAACTTTTTAGGGCAAGAATTAAATTCTCTTTAAAATTTCTCCCAGGTAAAAATCGACCCGGACTTAGGCGACGCGTGGGCTTACTTCTACAAGTTCGAGTTACTACACGGCAACGAGCAACAGCAAGAAGATGTCAAATCTCGCTGCAAGACCGCCGAGCCTCACCACGGGGAGCGCTGGTGCGCCGTCTCCAAGGATATCGCCAGTTGGTGCTTTAGCACTGAACAGATACTGCTACTGGTGGCCAAGAGCCTGCCAGTGCCCACTTAATCTGGTACTTTTAATATTTGAATCTAGAACTGCGACCGTCATTTGTTTCGTCAATTTTTAATGTTAAATTACAAATTGTGATCGTCATTTGTTTCTTCGGTTTGAATTTATAAAAAAGAAGACGGTTATCGTCATTTGTTTAATTGATGTAAAGTCCCATTGTAAGACCGCTGAGCTGCACCACGGGGAGCGCTGGTGCGCCGTCTCCAAAGATATCGCCAGTTGGTGCTTTAGCACCGAACAGATACTTATATTGGTGGCCAAGAGTTTGCCAGTGCCTACGTAATCCGGTACTTTTCATTTTTGATACTAGAACTGCGACCGTCATTTGTTTCGTCAATTTTTAATCTTAAATTAGAAATTGTGATCGTCATTTATTTTGTTTCTTCAGTTTGAATTTTTAAAATAGAAGACAGTTATCGTCATTTGTTTAATTGATGTAAAGTCCCATTGTAAGACCGCTGAGCTGCACCACGGGGAGCGCTGGTGCGCTGTCTCCAAAGTTATCGCCAATTGGTGCTTTAGCACCGAACAGATACTTATATTGGTGGCCAAGAGTTTGCCAGTGCCTACGTAATCCGGTACTTTTCATTTTTGAGTCTAGAACTGCGACCGTCATTTGTTTCGTCAATTTTTAATCTTAAATTAGAAATTGTGATCGTCATTTATTTTGTTTCTTCAGTTTGAATTTTTAAAATAGAAGACGGTTATCGTCATTTGTTTAATTGATGTAAAGTCCCATTGTAAGACCGCTGAGCTGCACCACGGGGAGCGCTGGTGCGCTGTCTCCAAAGTTATCGCCAATTGGTGCTTTAGCACTGAGCAAATTTTACTACTGGTGGCCAAGAGTTTACCAGTGCCCACTTAATCCGGTACTTTTCATTTTTGAATCTAGAACTGCGACCGTCATTTGTTTCGTCATTTTTTAACCTTGAATTGAAAATATTGATCGTCATTTGTTTCGTCATAAACGTCCCATGCAGATGCGCCAGTGAATAATCGTGACCGTAAAATTTTAGGCTCGCTATTGTAGCGCGCCAAACGACTTTTAATACCGATCAAGTCCTGCCACTATTTCAACAATAAAATGGTGGATTATCATGAAATGACTCATGTGTTGTTTTGAAGCATGGAAAGCATAATAGTTATTTAGCCATCAAATATGAGTGCAATGTAAAAATATTAAGTGCATTGTAAAGTGCATACTGAAGCTGAGCTAACGATCAGCTCATGCTATGCTATTAAGATCATTTTTACAAGCACCATTCCTCATAACATCAAATTTATGTAGTGTTAAAAAAGCATCAGATGTAGCTTTTTAATACATAACTAGTTCCCTAGTATTTTAATATTTTTTTTGTCAAGAAACGGCAAAAACGTGTATGTAAAAGCGATAACCTAATCTTTAAGGAAGCGAAAAATATTAAGTAACAAATGAGCTTTTAAACACAAATTTTAATAAAAATGAAATTCATTAAGTAGGTATAATTTAATACCACATGTTTTTTCGGCTAAGTTAAAATGATCATTTATTTTGAATTAGGAGTCATTATTGTTACAAGTTCTGTTACATGATATACTTAGTAAGAAATAATTTATCTTGAACTTACAATAAAATGAGAAGTTCGACCAAACTAAATGTTTTTTATTATAGTATTTATTTATCATAATATCTTCCATCGTAGTGTGCATTAAAAACACTTTTGAAAGATACATCAAGACGCGTGAATCCTACGCACGTCTCAAGTCGAGTTTTTTTAGAAATCCGATTTTAATATCAATTGTGTACGACGCGCGCGGTAAACACCTTTTATAAAGTTCTATAAATACATAATGCGCTCGAGTTTGTGCGAGTTTGAATTATAAACGTGTGCTGGCACCGTGCCAGCCAAGCGCGCATGCGCGGTAAATAGCTGCGCGGGTTTTTCACTTCTTTCTCTTCCCAAAACCGAAAACCGTCGCGTCTGATCAGCTATGCTCAATATTTTGTAGTGAAACGTAGTGTACGAGTATTTCCAGTGATATTTACCAGTAGTGTTACAAAATAGTGTTGTGAAAATGTCGCCAAAATGCCCAGTGCCGCCGCTCCAAGAAATAACCTTATCGCTGGTAGCCCGACAACTGATTCACGCCCTGTCGCGAGTGACTTCCGAGGAAGACTCAGCACTGCCATTCGCCATGGTCTCGTCCTACTATGAAAGCATGGGAGCGACCAATGACATATTCCAAGATCTCCTCAACTTGATTCTCACTTCGGAGTACCTGGACCCGTCAATCAGATTTTACTCCATGCGTTTGCTGCTCAAAGAAAACGTCAAAAGTCTCGCCACTGGAATCTTCCCGTGCCCCTATTACAGGAAAATCCTTGAACTACTTATCGAGCAAGGACACCACCTGACAGCTCTCAATTTGAAAGGTGTGTGGGTTAAAGAGGAACATCTGACGCTCATGTATCACTTACTGAAAAATCTCACCAATTTAACAGTGCTGAATATACCTTACATCGCTAATGATGAAGTTCTGAAATATATCGGAGAACACAACAAAGTCCTTAAATTACTAGACGTGTCGGGGGAAACAGATATCACAGAAATAGGTATAGATGCAATGTTGACTGGTAACCCGCAGTTGACTAGGAGTTTGACTGTTGTCAACATCGGTATGTACGGCGAAGAGAACATTGATCACACAGATGTTGCTTTATTAATACGACGGTTGCCCAACCTGACCAACCTTGGCAGTTACTCGTTCGTAGGCAAGTCAATTTATCACATTTACAATAACGACTGCCCTCCTAATTTCCAAACGAAGTTGCAATACCTCCACGACGTACAGACAAACATGAGAACTATGAAAGCGATTGTAGCGCTGTGTCCATTGCTAGAAACTATTTACTTAGAAGAGCCTGACCAAGGAGTTTTGCAGCAAGTGAAAGAATTAAATGAAATAAACAAAATAAAACTCAATAAATTCCAGTGCCACGAACTCCATCAGCTGTTGGATAAGATGGGGCATAAAATAATTACGTTGATGTTGTCGGGGTCATCAGGGTCGTTCAACTTCACCAGGATAGCGGAGACTTGTAGAAATCTTGAGAGTTTAGAGTTCTTCCAAATACATACTGCAACTCACGAGGAAGAGATACCATTCAACAAGTTGGAGCACATTGAGATTATACACGGGAATCTGTCGTCATCGTGCCTGAAGTACCTAATGACAGGCAGCCCCAAGCTAAAAAAACTGATCATTGGCGATGAAATTAAACTGGATGACAATGACATGTCGCGGTACGTGTTTAATTGTTTAATTGACCACAAATCTGCATTAAACCTTCATTACCAAACATACTTCGATTAATTTATGTTCTGTTTGTAGCTTTGCCAAATATACAACAGTAAACTATTGTAATTAACGTTAGCGGCTTACTGAATGACAGTAACTTGCATGTCAGATTTTATCATCAAAGCTTATTAATAAATCAATAAATCTTGGCCAAGTTTGTTATTGGGTTTCTGTTATAACTTCAGCGCCCTCCCCTTTTTAACTGACTTCATTTGTTCCAAATTGATGGTATTCACACCTGTAGGCTGAGTGTGACTTTACATCGAACGTCCTCACTAGTGAGCGCGTAAAAATGTATGAAAATTTTAGTTCTTAACCGTTTCCGCTAGGGGCGCTGTACAATCCGTCATACATTTATTGTCATTTTTACGCGCTCATTATTGAGCGCGTTTGATGTAAACCCACACTAGGCTCTCTGGTGTCTATAAGAGGGCCTAATTTGTGACGTTTCAACTGTATATCTTGGGATCGTTAGTTTTGTATTATTAGAGGCCGGTCGATCTACTCTCATAAATAAAACACTGGATACTCATCTTTTACATTATATTGCCTTATTTTAATTACAATTCATCACTTAGCACAAAAGCGTCCCTCTATTCTGACGTTTGATTCTCGTGTGACATTGACGTATTGTTAATGTCACTATGACAGCATCTCATTGGCTATAACGATACTGCTATTTTAACGTTTTATATTTTTCACAATTAACAGTATGGTATGCAATAAAAGCTAAAAAGCACTATGTTGATGCTGGTTTAAATAAACCAAACGATATGGAGATCAGCTTCCATAATCATACCATTCCAATTCCACTCATTGTTATATTGCAACATTTGTAATACATAACTTACCAATAATATACTTAGTGAATCTTTTCTGCCAATTCCAGGATGCTCCGCCGCTACAAATTCCAGCATCTCGAAGGCATTTGGTTCCCGAACGCGCCGCGTCTCACACGAGACACGGTGGAACTGCTCATGGAGACATGCCCCAGTCTCCAGAGTCTAGGGCAGCTCAGTGGCTGGCAATTTACTCCTGATGACATGATGCTCATGAGAGCTATCATTGCGAGCACCAACACAGACCTAGTCCTGTCTCCGTTGGGTATCTTCCAGCAGGGAAATTAGGTTGTTCTATCAATAAGCTATCAATAAGCTATCAATAGATCGAACGAAAGGAAACGATGATTCAACTTTGCATTTGAACTTTGGTAATTTTATCGATCGATTTTATACGTGTTTGTAGTAATAAGATCGCTTCTGTATATTTGTAATGTAATGACTATTTATTATTGATTTTTACCGCATAAAATATCAGGTTTCAAAATTAAGACGGTTGTTGCATCCACGTGGCAAATGTCTTTCTTGAAAAATGTATGTTATAAAAACAAGTTCATCTTCATTGATTTGATTTTTTTTAAATAAAACAGTTAAAGTGGTTCTAAAATTGGTTAAACAAGTCTATAGATGATGTCTGTCTTATCAATCTAGTCAACTTCAGTGCATTATTATAGGGTTTTGGTCGGGTAAAAAATAAATAAACCTTTTTATAAAATGAATTATTTTTATTTCAATAATTGCTCGACAATATCAAAATGAGCACCATTACATTACATTGAAATCACTGATCAGAGTAAAAAAATAAAACTAAATCACTAATCTAAACCGACGCCAGCCAGTACCTACTAAAGAGGCAAATAATTCACAAGACCGACTGGGTGGTTCCATAAGGCGCGCAACACAGACTAGTAAAAACTGTCGTGATAAAACGCTTTATGCCTCAAAGGCATAAAAAAGGCAAATTTTAAAGTCCACAAGTATTATAAGATGGAAAAAACTACCAAAGGCAGTTCAACAGAAATGTGCACGCACATTTTCACAATAAAAAGCTCATAAGTGGACTGTGGACACTCGTACCCTCAAACATGATAGTTTTTGTGTTGTTTGTTGATACGAGTGCTTTTATAGTGTGTCTCAATTTGTACAGAAATATAACAGGGTGCCAGTTATCATAAGAAAAAATAAGACAGGATGAAGAATTTGGAAAAACCTCTGAATTATATTTTCAACCTGTTCAAACAATGTATAAAATAACAAACAGTTCCACTGAAATTAACCAACATTTTTAAAAAATAAATAAATAATTAAAAAATATATATATCTGAAATTGATTACAGGCTCCACTGTTAAATTTTTATACATTAGAGACATTTACAAATATTTGTCTGTAACCAACCAGATTATGTCATTTTAATACAATACAAATTAATGAAATTGAAATGTCTATTTGTAATGCGAATACAACAGCTTTTACTATTATGAAAGTATGTACGGTACTACGTATAACAAAATAAATATTTTTTTACATAAATTACTAAACGGGTGGACCGATTTTGACTGAACTTTCACTGGCAGATAGCGGATGTTATAAGGGATCGTCCATTAATATCACATTGAAAATGTGCTGAATACATGCTTTTAAAGTTGTTAGTACTTAAAAAAATCCTGAAAATTTTTGTTCCAAAAATATCTCTATAAATCTGACTCTTCAGAGGATGATTCGCCCTTGATTTCTTGTTGGTATTGTTTTGTTAGTGCTTCATCAGGATCCTCATCAGATTCTAATATGTACTTGTAAAATAAAGCTTGATCCCTGTGGCAGCAAAATGAATTGAACTATTGTGGTATGATCAAATTCGTATATGTTCCCTTTCCGAATGTGGTTCTTGGTGAACTAATAAAATACCTAGCTACATAAAGCATGCCCACTTCTCAATGATGATTGTTAACATTGAATCGTCTGTCAGACTGGGATCCTTAAGTGCGTTAATGTTTTCAAACTAGTTGCTTATTAGAATATTGTCGTCGGAGCGGTCAAACACTTCCATGTTTTCATTTTCGACGTTTTCATTTGCATTTTCCCCATTACAGTTTTGGACGTCACCATTTGTATCATTTGTTTTATCTTGTATAGTCTTATCTTGTCCTTGTGTACACGACACAAGGACAAGATAAGACTACTCTTTGGTTTGTTGTTTGTCTTATTGCTTTGTTTCATGCGTCGTAGGTTATTCGCCACCATAAAAAACTTTGTTCATACCCGTTTTGCCGAATTTCTTTCTAAGAGGCTTTGGCAAAACCTTCATCGATCGGCCATAAACTTTTTCGACACTACGGATTGATCGACAGAAGTTCTTGAATATCTTTATATTCATTGATACATATACGGTGTCATCCTGACGACTTTCGCGGTCGTTTATGTTCATTTGGTTCTTTCGTTCTGTACCAACTTTCGTGGCTTTTTACGCAGCTGTGCCTTGAAACAATCACTACGTGGGATTTATTTATAAACGTATTTTAGACTTCTACGTAGTTACTCATCGGCTGACAAAGAAAACCTTACAGTTTTTTTTCACTAGGAGAAAACTCTTAAGGTATTGGTTACTTTCGTTCTGTACCAACTTTCGTGGTTTTTTACTTAGTTGTGCCTTGGACCAATCACTACGTGGCATTTTTTTGCAAACGTATTTTGGACTTCTACGTAATTAGTCACCGGCTGACAAAGAAAACCTTACAGTTTTTTTTTCACTAGGAGAAAACTCTTAAGGTATTGGTTACTTTCGTTCTGTACCAACTTTCGTGTTTTTACGCAGTTGTGCCTTGGACCAATTACTGCGTGGGATTTTTTTTTAAACTTATTTTGGACTTCTTCGCAATTAGTCACCGGGTGGCAAAGAAAACCTTACAGTTTTTTTTTCACTGGGAGGCTATTCTTTGGGTAATTGATTAACTGCATTTTCAGGTGTGGCGGGTGGTTCTTGATTGGTTATGTTCGGCGTAACTGGCTGCGCTTTGTTATTCAGATTAAGTTTCTTTGGCATAGCCACTACAGCCTGTACCTTGCCGTCAGGCGACACAACCAGTCTCCTAGGCGCAGGTTGCTTCCTGTTAGTGCGGCAACCAACAGCAGCTTTCATAATAATATTATCCTTGTTGGATGGGTTAAGTACGTTCTTCGGTACAGTTTCAGTTTTCGGTTCAGTTTTCTTAGCCCCTTGGCGCTTCGGTGTATTAAGCTTGCGCTTTTTCCTAGTACGTACCTACTGTTTTTATCTTTTTTTAATCTTATATTTGGCCCTTTAATAATCCTTAAAATATTAACATACAAGTTTCGGAATCATGTCATTGTTACGAAATGTTGACTGAATGATTGCTTGTATTTTTGATTAAATATACTCCCAATGTCTGAATTCTTGATAGCTTGATATTGGACTAAATCAAATAGGAGAGAAATTACATCCAGTGAATGTTTTAGTAGAGTAGACTCATACGCAAACTGCAGAAAGGCTAACTGTTGCATTGGATTGTGATTGTTATTATCGACAGGTTGTGTTATATGTAACTGACCGTTCATAATATGTAATTAGGCCCCGAAATCTGATTGCTATAGTGTATGATTTGTCTTGCCATATGATCAAGCCATAGATGAATTAGAATGGTCATGTTGCTGGTTATTTTGTTGTTGCAAATTGTTTTCGTTGGATAATGTTATGTTATTCACTCTTTGATTAGATGCCTCTTGAAATGATTGAAATATTCATATATTGAACGGAATTGTTTACAGAAGTCATAATTTGCATTTGATTGTGTGAAGTGGAATTCGAAATTTAACACATCTGATTTTGGGATATTTTGGTTATTTTGCATAGGTGGTTGCATAACGTTATGAGGAATTATACTGATTGACGTCTTTTTTTATTGCGCTGATTCTGCTCCACACTGATGGGCGGAGCCTATAATGGATGGTATTGTTTGTTTACACATACAATGTCACTATTTTGTTGCAATTTCTTACAAAACTTACGCGCAGAAAGCAAATCTAGTATGTAAAATCATCAACTTCTAATGCTCGTAACTCAGTTCAGACTGAGTTTAGAGGTATACATGTCATAGTATGTATGGTTTATTACACTATTTCGTAATAAAAAAATAAGGTTTGGTCGATGGCCGCGCAAAAAAAAAAGACGCCACCTTCCATACAAAATCTGGCATTGCCATTTACGTTATAGTCGGTAGCCTAGGAGCAGTTTGCTTCCTGCTAGTGCAGCAACCAAAAGTTTCTTTGTTGGATGGTTTCTATCGCGTTCTTCGGTACGAGCTCAGGTTTCTCAGCCTCTTTGCGCTTGGATGTATTTTGTTATTGTTAATTTCCTTTCAAAAGCGACTAGTGCTTACCACACGTTCCCGTGAGCGGCCCCAAAGCAGGCACTTGGTATCCTCGCACCTGAGCCAAATTCCTAAGTGTTTGTAATCCCAGACTCATACACAGACCGCAAACTGCAGAAAGGCTACGGAAGCACCCCCACTTCTCTTCAGATCATTGTAAACGAGCAAAGCATTTGTACGGCAATAATTGACTTGCATCAACAATAATGATCAACAATATTGCGTCAATATTGTGCGATTTTGACGCCATGTTGCTGAGCAATATTGATAAATAATGCTCATTTACTAGGACCTGATGATTTCGGTTTTCTGTCAGTGAAATTTGTCTAGTTTGCGGTCTGGGATGAGTCTGAAAATATAGCCACACCAGTTGTTGAGCTAAATGACGTCCTAGGCTAGGCCTACTCATGGGTACGCTTGTTATCGCTTTAGTAAGTAAAAATGTTCCTAAATCATATGCAGGTATAACGCTAACATCGTTTGAAATTGACGAAAGAGTTTGACAGGCAGCTAGTAAAGGCCACGAGCAGCTACAGTGTAGGACTGCCACTTAATTTTACGAAATTTATCCATGAGCAGAAGAGTTTTCCCCACTTCCAATCGGCATCTGCATTTGTTTGGCTTTAAGTTTGTCGGACGTAGAGGTTGTTTTCACCTCCAGTCCGTACTAAAGTCATTTTTAAAATAATATCTTATGAGGAAAGTTTTCTGGACACGTATCTGTGCATTTGAAAGCTAAAGTGTTGTCAAAGTTAGTAAGGAAATCTTGTGGAAGAGCAGTCGCCCGGCAAGCGGAACGTCGTGGGTTCAATTCCCGCCTTAGGCAGTTCGATTTTTTCAAGTTATTTATAATTTTCAAAAAAGGAAATCTTGAGATTTTGGCATTTAATACAATCGGCGAAGGTCCTCGGTGAAATGGTTTGTGGGACATTCTTCCTCGCAATGGTCACGTCTCTTAAAGCAATTCCATAATTGTGATCGCGGCAGAGTTTACTTTTCAGGCCCAAGGATTCAAGAGACGTTTTTACTATGTACAAGGAGGCAAAAAGGTTCTCTACAACTTGTCGCCCTCCTATAACTTGTCACTTGCGTAAATAAGATAGACTGGTGAAATTGCGATGGTGAGCCTCAAATATCAATCGGTCGGTTAGGATTTTCATGGTTTCTTTTTTATTAATTTTTACTTTGTTTAATATATTTTATTTTATATTTTTTAATTTTTTTTTTAAATTTTATTTATTATTTTGTTTTTTTTTTTAATTGTACCAACCTGACCAGATTGTCCTTGACTTCGAATCTGTCTACCACTTCCGTGATAATATCCGACACTCTTTTTGGGTCCAAAAGCAGCCTTTTGTTAGAATGCAGGCGATTTTTTCGTTTACCACCGTATTACCACGTACATATAATGTGGCGTTTATATGTACGTGGAAATATCAAATTGCTACCAGGCACGGATCTAGGGAGCAGCCGCCTTGGGGAGTAGTCTAAGAAATTATAACCCGAAATAGTTAATAATAACACAATAATTGCATCGCCATCCTTGATGATGACGGACGATCTGCATTTGACTCCTAAGATATTGCGCACTTGTCTTGTTCGCGAGAATGGACTAAGGCCCGAGTAATATCTTTCTTCTCAACCAACATCCACTCGTTGGATTTCACGTTGACTTTAGACATGGCAGAAATGGTTAACGCGTTTCGAACAGTCCGTGGTTGGGGAAGCACTGACTGTCCTGGTGCCTGTGGCAGAGCAACCATCGTGGTAGGAACAATATGGGACTACGAGATCATGGCTATTTTGATAATGGCGGAAGACGGAGACACGCCACACCAACCTGACCATATTTTCTTTGACGTCAAATCGGTCCACCACCTCTATGACGATATCCGACACTTTCTTTGGGTCCAAAAGCATCTTTGCAGGCTTGTGTAAGAATGCAGGTGATTTTCCCCAGTCAACGAATTAGTCGCCAACACTTTGTAAAATTATATACTTTAATTTATGAATGCAGGCGAATGTTTCCCAGTTCTTACTTATGCCTTCATAACTGCCCTTTTCTTGGTTGGTTGCCTCCAAATAGTTTAGTAGAGGCGCTTTTCCGCCATGAGTTGTTTCTTCTTAATACGCATCTTCAACATTTTAGCTTCGTCGACACATTTGATAGTTATCACGCTCCCGAAATAAAAATATCTGTCTCTAGAGTCTCTAAAATTGCCATTTTGACATTTCCAAGAAAAAACGGATAATTTGCTAAACTTATTCTGTAGATTTAAAGTTATCTGACGATAAAAAAAATACATAATCCTTTCTTGCGGAATATGTCACAGGAGTCAAGCTTTATTTTACAAAGTATAAGTATTATGACATTAATAAATTATTACACCCGCAACCTTTTAAATCCCATTCCCCCCCGATGGGCCTCCGGTACCCTCACTCACTCGGCGAAACACAGCGCAAGCGCTGCTTCACGCCGGTTTTCTGTGAGGCCGTGGTATCACTCCGGTCGAGCCGGCCCATTCATGCCGAAGCGTGGCTCTCCCACGGAATAGGTCTTCCAAAAGATCGTCCCTTTCTTTTGGTTCTTTTACAAGGATACGGCGTTTATCTGTACGTGGAACTAGCAATTTGCTAGCCTCCTGGGGGAGAAATTCTTTGCCCGGGAACCCAAAATAGTTATATAATCGCTCGGCTCCCAATCCTACGAGCTTGGTTCTAAGTCGAATCCCTCCGTACAATTTGCCACAATGTCCTCTAAAGGATCGTCCCTTTCTTTCGGTTCCTCTACAGGGATGCAACGTCTATCTGAAGGTGCATAGAATAGATCGGCCGCCCTGGGCAACAAATTATAAGTTACATATAACCATTGCCCGGGACCCCGAAATCGTTAATAATTTCAAAATCACACAAACCTCATAATCGGAATCTGATACATCGTCCACATCGCTCGGCTCCCAATTCAACGAGCTTGGTATTAAGTCGAACCCCTCCGTGATATTCTCCACAATGTCTTCTAAAGGATCGTCCCTTTCTTTCGGTTCCTCTACAGGGATGTGGCGTTTATCTGTACATGGAAATATCAAATGGCCAAGCACGGATGTGGGGAGCGGCCACCCTGGGGGGCAGGTTAAGAAATTCATTACCCGGCAATCTGAAATAGTTAATAATAATCGTTCGGCTCCCAATCCGATGAGCTTGGTTCTAAGTCGAATCCCTCCGTGCAACTTTTTATGTGATAGGTGGCAGACTAGCTGACGGATTACCTGATGGTAAGCAATTGCCGTCGCCCATGTACACCCGCAACATCAGTGAAGTCACAAGTGCGCTGCCAACCTTTTAAATCCCATTCCCCCCCAATTGGGCCTCCGGTATCCTCACTCACTCGGCGAAACACAGCGCAAGCGCTGCTTCACGCCGGTTTTCTGTGAGGCCGTGGTATCACTCCGGTCGAGCCGGCCCATTCATGCCGAAGCGTGGCTCTCCCACGGAATTGGTCTTCCAAAGGACCGTCCCTTTCTTTTGATTCTTGCTACCAGGCACGGATCTAGGGAGCGACCGCCCTGGGAACCAGTCTAAAAAAAACCATTGCCCGGGAACCCGTAATAGTTAATAATAACGCATAAATGCCTGTATATAGGGGATAGTTCCCTTACACGTGGTGGTAAGTATGTAGCAGTATGATGATGTAATTAGGTTTAGATGTAGTTGTTGAGTAGAAGTAGGTAGGATAAGTTGTTCGGGAGCGGAATATTAGATGAGCGTGTTTATTGCACTGAAAAAATATTACAATTGAGTTAAGCGTTGACGGTAAATTGCGATGTCGGCGAAACGTAATATGTCGAGTGTGCTCGTACAATGCAGATTGATGTTCATTATACATAGGTAGATAATGTTTCAGAGTATGTTTAGGTAAGTGTATGAGATAAGTGCACTTTTCTTAGTATTTTAACAGATTTATTGCACAAAATATGCACTTATCCCATCGCACTATCCCTGACATATCCAAACTATAGTGACAAGGTTCTAAAACTTACAAGGTCCAAAATTGCAACTAAATGTGTCTGTGATATAAAGTCCAATCCCTTTTTCTTTTTATGGTCATAAACATTTTGCTCATAATCTGGTTGGTTACTTACAAATACTTGAGTAGAGGCGCTATTCCCTTGAGGCTTGAGCCGCTTGTTTCTCCTCCATAAGTTGTTTCTTCTTAATACGCATCTTCAACATCTTAGCTTCGTCGGCACATTTGGTAGTTATCACACCCCTGAAATAAAAGTAAAAATTATAATTGTACAAGTAAAAGTTACGCAAGAAATATTCTCAACTATGTGCCCACGACTTCGTACGCTTGAAAATAGTTTGAATGTTTTTTTCCACGTCTTCGCAACATTTTTCATTGCTCTGTTGGTCGTATCGTGATGGTATATAGCCTACAGCCTTCCTCGATAAATGGGGCTATTCAACATAAAAATACATTTTTTCAAATCGGACCAGTAGTTCCCGAAATCCCGAGATTAGCGCATTCAACCAAACCAAGTCTTCAGCTTTATAATATTAAGTATAGATGATAAAAGAAATTGTACCAACCTGACCATATTTTCTTTGACGTCAAATCGGTCCACCACCTCTATGACGATATCCGACACTTTCTTTGGGTCCAAAAGCATCTTTGCAGGCTTGTGTAAGAATGCAGGCGATTTTTTCCCAGTCAACGAATGAGTCGCCAACACCCTGTAAAAATATACTTTTAGATATCTCGATACTTATTACATTTAAAAAATATGAAACAAGCGAATAATTGTTTGAAAACAAACATTTGGGTTCCATGTTCGAACGCCAATAATGCTTTATGTCGAAAAATAAGCTCAAAGTGCGTTCTAGCAATCACGGAACTTAGCAAAATTTGCGTTGTGGCTCTCATGTTATACGATAACGCATTGTGGCAAAAGTTTCAGTCAGTAATTTTTCAGAGCAAACACTACAAGGGCGTGTATAGATGAAAAAAAAATGGAAACAAAAGAGAACGATTCATACTTGCGCGAAAAAGCCGCCAGCAAAAGGCCACGAGTAGCTACAGTGTAGGACTGCCACTTAATTTTACGGAATTTATCCTTGGGCAGAAGAGTTTTCCCACTTCCAATCGGCACCTGCAAATTAATAAGTCATTAATATTATAGAAATAACAACCAAAGATTTGATTTTATGGAAGCTAACCCTTTGTAAGTAACTGAAAATGTTCGAATTCGGAAAAGTACTGATCCGGCAGCTAGTAAATTAAAAAAAATGAATTACCAATGAATCGTCTATCGGGCTGTGCGTGGGCGCATCTATGTTTTCAAACTGGTTGCTTATTAGAATATTGTCGTCGGAGCGGTCAAACACTTCCATGTTTTCATTTTCGACGTTTTCATTTTCGACGTTTTCATTTGCATTTTCCTCATTACAGTTTTGGGCTTCACCATTTGTATCATTTGTTTTATCTTGTATAGTCTTATCTTGTTCTTTTGTCGTGTTATTTGGTTTGTTGTTTGTCTTTTTGATTTGTTTCATGCGTCGTAGGTTCTTCGCCACCATAAAAACTTTTTTCATACCCGTTTTGCCGAATTTCTTTCTAAGAGGCTGTGGCAAAACCTTCATCGATCGGCCGTAGACTTTTTCGACACTACGGATTGATCGACAGAAGTTCTTGAATGTCTTTATATTCATTGATACATTAACGGTGTCATCCTGTTGAACTTGACGACTTTCACGGTCGTCTATGTTCATTTGGTTACTTTCGTTCTGTACCAACTTTCTTGGTTTTTTACGCAGTTGTGCCTTGGACCAATTACTACGTGGGATTTTTTTGCAAACGTATTTTGGACTTCTACGTAGTTGGTCACTGGGTGGCAAAGAAAACCTTACAGTTTTTTTTTCACTAGTAGGTAATTCTTTGGGTAATTGATTAACTGCATTTTCGGGCGTGGCAGGTGGTTCTTGATTGGTTGTATTCGGCGTAACTGGCTGCGCTTTGTTATTCAGATTAGTTTTCTTTGGCATAGCCACTACAGCCTGTACCTTGCCGTCGGGCGACACAACCAGTCTCCTAGGCGCAGGTTGCTTCCTGCTCGTGCGGCAACCAACAGCGGCTTTTATATTATCCTTGTTGGATGGGTTGAGTACGTTCTTCGGCACGGGCTCAGGTTTTTTAGCCCCTTGGCGCTTCGGTGTATTAAGCTTGCGCCTTTTCCTCTCGTCCTGGTTAGCAAAAAAAAAAAAAACTTATGAATTTACGTTCAGAAAAATACGACTTTGATTACAAATCTTATTATTCGATAATAATTTGTTGATTTTGTTCGTAGGCACGGTTCAACAAAGTCCTGTATCTTAATCCAATTGGAATATTGAATAAATACAAGATTTTATAAAATATTGGTTAAAGATACGGAATGAAATCCTATTAGAATTTTTGACAAGTAAAAGCGGCTATTCACTCACATGCCTGTAAAACGGAACAGTCCCTAGCTTTCAGTAGTTTTGATTATGATATGACTATTAAAGGGTTAAAATGTTGATTATGATACTGTAAAAAAATGTTTGTGTCTAAATTTAGAATATTATGAGACATATTTTTGCAATAAAAATAATTTCAAAATCACCCAAACCTCATAATCGGAGTCTGATACATCGTCCACGTCGCTGGGCTCCCAATCCGACGAGCTTGGTTCGAAGTCGAACCCCTCCGTGATATTCTCCGCAATGTCCTCTAAAGGATCGTCCCTTTCTTTCGGCTCCTCTACAGGAATGCGGCGTCTATCTGTACATGGAAATATCAAATTAGGCAGGGCATGTATGCATTATCAGGCAGGGATGTAGGGGGCGGCAGTAGGTATGAGAGGAGCGTCAAATGGAAAGAGAACGCTTTGTGAAAAAAAAATGTTCGAAAGACAATTAATTTAATTTATTTATTAATTTGATATGAAACGCGCCGTTGGTTTATTAAACACATCTTACGAAGCAACAGAACGATCGAACATCAAGCTCGAACATGAGCGCGTCGACCTCTTTTAAGGTACCTTTCTCAAACCCTAAGAAGGGGCGCGGGCACCACAATAAAATTTTTGCCCCGCTTGGAAAAAATCATGTCACTTAAAAAAGATCCGTAGCCGATTGCTATGAAATCAAGAAAAATATGAACCGCCTTGTCGCTAGTTGATTACTTATAATGACAGAAAAGATTTAACGGAACTGAAACTTAAAAACCCATTGTCGTATCTAGGGTAATTTTCCAGGGGCGGGTGTGCGCCCCTCTACGCTACGCGCATGAAAAAACTTGAGTCGCTTGAGACGCCCAATCGCGCGCGGGGAGCGACGAACTTACAAAATGGCGTAGACGCACGTGGTAATTCCGATTCGCAATTTCGCATACGACCAATCGTATGGGAATTAAGTAAAGGCATTGTGTGAATCTATGTTTGGTATAAAATTTGAACAGCCTGCTTTCAACCGGTTGCGGTGGAAATCTATACAGTTTTTTTATAGTTGATCAAACAAATAGGGATGATGACTTCTAAAATTTTCCTAACAGGACCACTATCAAATTCTCAAAAAAAAAAAAAAACTCCCTCATACTAAATGACTGATTGTGCTAATTTGTATGGATACCTAAAGGATTTTTTACAATACCTATTTATGGAAAGTTATTGCATTTGATTGAGCTGTAGAATGTGTCATAATAATGCAAATTTTCACTAGTTTAAGGCAGATTTTTTGCAATCTTGATTGTCATAATTTTTAAGAATTATTAAGGATGTTTGTGACAAGAAAACTCCGCCAAGATTTGGTACCGTTTATTAAAACAAACCGATTAATATAAACCGATGCAACCGTTGTCTTATAAATTCCATTAAAAATAGGATTAATTCTATATCGCGCCTTTATTATTAATTATTTTCACTGATAACTTTACAAAATGAAAATGTGTTAGGTCATAGAAATACCTACATAGTATTAAGACATTTTGAATTTGATAACGTTGATGATATTTTTTTTTCATACCGGATGCACAGCACCCCGTGGGAATTTCCAAACGGACGCATCAAAGTTGCACTAGCACGGGGCTTTTGATTTCGCGCGCTTTGATTTTCCCATTAGAATCGATGCTATGGTGCACAACATACGGATCAAAATCGGAAAAAAAAAATCGTATTGGAATATGGCTCGTGTATTCGAATATTTATTCTACTTCACTGTATCACACACATTGAACATGGGTTCTGTTTTCGTATAATTTAAGTAATATAGCATACTATTTAAAAAGATCTACTTACTTGGACGGGCGACCAGGACAGTACGAATCGGTCCATCGCCATCCTTGATGATGACGGACGATCCGCATTTGACTCCTAAGATATTGCGCACTTCGCGAGAATGGACTACGGCCCGAGTAATATCTTTCTTCTCAACCAACATCCAGTCGTTAGATTTCACGTTGACTTTAGACATTGCAGAAATGGTTAACGCGTCCCGAACAGTCAGTGGCTGGGGAAGCACTGACTGTCCTGGTGCCTGCCTGCGGTAGAGCAACCCTCGTGGCAGGAACAATAAGCTTGGGTCTCTCAGGTAAAAGTTTCATTACACCCTAAATGCAGCTATTGCAGCCCCCGCCCCGCCCGGCCGAACAATAACCATTTCGCCATCGGTCCCAGTGTGTACAAAAAACACATCCTTTTTTGCAATGCGTTTCTCAGTAAGATTGTGCCCAAGCCCGGCTTTGTGTGCGACCGAAAACTCATTGTCTCTCGGACGCAGTCCAAGCAAAGATAACAAGGGACTAGAGCATAACTATAAAAACAATGCTTTGCTATTGTTCCAAACACGGTCCCTTAAAATACAATAAAAGCAGACTGTAATATTCCATTGCTGAAACCACGTGACAGTTTAAAATTTCTGTACAATCCGGAATCATCCATAGTCATTTAAAAAAAATAGCACGTGTTTCCTGCCCATGTCCCTATTGACCAAACCCATGACAAAAAAGATAATGGTATGTTGGCTACAGAGTTGGTTGGGAAGAGCGAGAGAGCCTGAACAGATTCAACGAATGAATAGAACTGATAAATGTTATGGCTATGGCGTCACTTTTATACCATGAGAAGAAAAAAATAGAAAAAAATCGACCAATCCCGTGGCTTGTTTTTAAGTCAGCGCCATCTTCAGTGTTTACCTATATTTTTTTATTTATTTTTGTTGTTTTTTTTTTGTCAAATTCATTCAATTGGAATATTTTGATTTTCAAAATAAGAATTTAACGTTGCGTTAGATAGTGGGTAGTTTGTAACTGTTCTCAGATTTTAACATATTTCAGAGTACGTACTTCAGGAAAAAAAATATTGAGCTCAGTTTAGCAGTTGCATGTAACTTTTAGAACAATAGACATCAAGTTCGGCGCGGTACATACCCGATGTACAAAGGCCTATACTTATCCATAGGAACACTACCTGCTGCATACTTAAGTAGGCAAAGAAACTGCATTTCAAATAAATAAAAATACTATGCAAAATGACACAAGTTAGTAAGGGCAAAACGAGTGAAATTAATAAATTATTAAAAATCAATCAACGTGCTTGATATAGTAAAAAAAAATATACAAAATTTTCTTAGAACTCGTAGAATGTAGAATTTACTCTGAATTGTTAAATAATAACTAAAGACGTTTTTAATCCCATTTTCTTAAGCTTTCGAAGTTTTTAGTCTTAATCGCCATAACACTAAAACGCTTTTACGTTACGTTTAATCTAAATAATTAGACATACACCTTCACTTATCTCAAAATTCTTCAATTTATAGTAATGATAGTGGTTTTAACGTATTGCATAGTGTTCATGCTTAATAACTTGATTGATTTACAATGCTCATTTAATAAATAAGCCATGTTATACCAGGTCAAAGTCGAGTGTTCATCCCAGTGAACATTGTCAAATAGGTTATGAAGGGTTTATTTTTGCTTAATTTTATTTCAGTGGACTAATTTCTTTATTTAGAGTTATTTTTTATTTTGTTTAGGTTGTTGGCAGCTTGATACTGTAGGTATATTGCATGAAATGTAATATCAGAACAATGTTTTGTTACTGGTAAAAGTGGACATAATTGGTTTCTAAATTTTCATGCAAAATAATTACATATTTTAATTTAGCGGTTGTTTGTAGATTCAAAGTTTGTAGTTCCAAAGAATATTTTTTATTAAAATCATTTTTACTTTTTTATTTAAACCCTGAAGAATATATTTTATAAATGTGGGAGCTGTTTTTTATTATTTAGTGCGACTTGTCCACTTTAAAGGTACATGAACAAAAATATATCATTTTTTCTTTAAAAAAACACTAAAACGCTTTTACGTTAAGTTTGATCTAAATAATAAGACATACACCTTCACTTATCTCAAAATTCTTCTATTTCTTGGAGGTTTTCAACTGCTTTGTCATGACTGTTTCAATATCTTTTCTTTTTTCATAAAGGTTTTTTGGAAAGGGCCAGAAATCGTATAAATCCGAGGAGTATGGATAGAGTACCTAGATCATCCGCAATTAATCAGAAGTGGGGTATTATGACTTGGCGTGTAATTGTGATAAGTACAAACAAAGCGATTCGTCATTTTTCTATGGAGGCTTGCTAGCTTCCATATGCCGCCATTTTAGGAACTATCATTTTGAATGCAACTGAATGCGTATTACACGTGTAGATTGACTGGGTCTTCAATTAATGTAAATGTTCTCATAATACTGTATGTATTTACAAAAAAAAAGTATATTTAATATCCGTTGCCTAGGACCCATAGTAGGTACAAGCTTTGCATAGTTAGGGACTAGAAGCGTAGTGTGTAAAATGTCCAAGGTTGTTATATCAATAATGGCGATTTTGACCTCCAAATATATCGGGAACTTGGTATTAACTAGGTATTACATCTCATTTTTTGCTTGTTACAGTATCCTTCTCCTTAGCCATTTCATCATCATGCGCGGAAACTTTAAGAAAAAAGCAAAATGGCGGCATGGATATGCCACAAAGGTTCTATCCCCTTTGTCCCAGATTCGTTTGTCAAAATTCACGAACCTATACGTGATTTAAATAGTCAATTGTTCGTTTTAACGAATAATTTTTGCCACTGTTTTGCACATTTTAATAGTCCCTCGTCGGTTTGAGCGAATGATTTTCTTCTTCACTTTTTGTTCGTTTTCCACCATATTTGAAGTCGAGAAGACGTATTGACCATTGCTATTCTTTTATTCGATTATTTTCCACTTGTAACATGCTTGTAGTGTGTAACACTTTTAAACAGTCAAACACATAATCGTTATAAATTACTTTCAACATTCTTCAAGCATTCTTTTAGTAGGTACACAGGTCTTTGCAAATCTACAAAATTCAGATGCGTGTAGTACACGACCTTAGAAGTTGTTATTTCTCTGTATCAGCCAACATTTACCTAAATTAGAACTTAATTGGTCATATAGTAACTACGAGTATAAATAAATAAGTAGGTAGTTAATCAGACTATGATTACAGTAAGTATTCCTTCATTAAATGAAAGTAAGAATCATAATAAATTGTTTAAGTATTGCTTATACATATACTCGTACTGAAATAATAATAGATATTGTTTATACCTTCCCCGTGTTTTGAAATTTAGTAGGTATAATACCGGCCTCGAACCTAAATTACTTAGGTACTGTGTACATTTCATAAGAAGTATTGTCAACCAAGCTTCAACGCCTAAAACTGGAATGATATTTAAGCCGGTCGATATTTTTTGTCAAGTTGCAGTGTTTCTTTGGGATGCTATTGAAGATGCAGAAACTAGGTACTTGCAAAGATTAACGCAGGTAATAGTTAGAACAATAAATTGAGGGTCCAGTGCGTCCGGCGCGCACCTACCTGGCTTACAATGGAGCGCATTACAAGGGTTTCATGGTCAAACTATACACTACCTGCTGCATAATGATGTTGCTAAGCAAGACAAATGGCAATTTCTAAGTAAGTACAGTCGAGGAACTTCAGACTTTACATGTTTGTTGCAAAATAACACTAATCATAACTGCATTATGACTTGCTGTCTTGAGCTTGAGTGCTGTCGACCGCAGACCTACAAGATACAGACGGTTTGAGTTTAAAAAAAATTAAATGTTTGACTGGACTGAACCTTAGACGATAAATTTTATTTTTGCAAAATAACACTTATTATAACTGCATACGATTCACAGAGTTGAGCTTGATGTGCTGTCGACCGCACAGACCCACAAGATGCAGATGGTTTGTGTTTCAAAAAAATTTAAACGTTTGACTGAACTGAACAAAATCAATCATTTGGACAGTTGCATCAGTTTTTCATGCAAACTGAACGCACTTATTTTCAGATATAGGCTCTGATTTCAAAATCTGTGCACGACTCAATCTATACTAATATTATAATTAGTGACCGACCGAATATTCGTTTTCGTTTTCGTTTTCGGCCATTTTCGGCCAAAAAATGGACATTCGGCCATATTTTCGTTTTCGGCCAAAAACCAGCCGAAGCTTCGGCCAAACCGAATATCAGAAATACGTGAATAAGATGGTGACGTTTATCGTTCCGATATCTTCGGGAGTGAATCTGATGCACTCATGGTTCCAATCAGACTTGAACGGACGCGGTATTGTCACACTCTTTTGAAGTTTTGAAGTGAGGTTACATTGTAAAGGGTGTCCAGCGAAAATTTTCCAAGTTCAAAATTGAATACAAATAAAACCAAAGAGTTTTCATTAAGTTTAATTGTTTCAAAATAGAGTCTAATGCGGATTTGAAATACGCCATGAGTCACTGGTCGATGTGTCTTGCTTCACAGCAAGAAGGTGTCTCACCACACACGGAGAGTACCTCGAAGGAGACACTGAGGACTATTTTTTCTAGCCGCCTCGGTCACCAGATCTCACACCATGCGACTTTTTCTTGTGGGGATATCTCAAGTCAAAAGTTTACAGCAAACAATCCTTAAATAATTCAGGTTCTGTAAGAAAATATCCGCCGTGAAGTTGCAGGAAAATTATTAGCGCGATTTGCTCTCGCATAGTTGCGAATGTAAGGGTCCGGCTGTGAGAGTGCCTATAGTAAAACGGGCATCATTTAAAAGACATTGCCTATAAAAAAAAAAAATCCGCATTGTTAAACTCCAGTTTGCATTAGTAATAAATAATAAAAAATCATTAATTTATTTGTATGAATAATTTTTGAAGTTGAAAAATTCCCACTGGACACCCTTTATTTTTTCAACCCTCAATATTTCAATATACACCGGAAATAATATTCTACTAAGAATTCATAATTCAATTTTTTGTGTTTTAATGCCGGTTTTTTTTAATCAATCCTTATCAAAAACAACTGTCAAACATCTATGTTTTTGGTCAAAACATTATCGGTTTTCAAAGTTTTTACATAATTTCAGATTGAAATTTGAGAGTTGAAGGTCATTTTCGTTTTCGTTTTCGTTTTCGGCCGAAAATGAGACTGCAGCCGAAGCTTCGTTTTCGTTTCCGTTTTCGGCTGAAAATCCATATTCGGTCGGACACTAATTATATTATAATCTATAATTATGACAGTTCGATTTTTTCTAGTTATTTATATTTTTCAAATTCGTCGTATTGGCCTGCAAGGGTAACAGTTTGTACTTACCTACTTGTTGCTGAATTTTCAAACGTTTTGGCTTTATCTCTGGAAAAAAGTAATTAAAACTTAGGTAGGTAGGTTTTAGAATGACTTGATAGAGCTACTAAGTAGTAAGGTATTTACGCGGTGAAAAGCCATTACATTTCAGGTTCAATACCTGAGTCGCGTAAATAAATAAAAAATCACGTCTGGGTTCACTGTAAATATTTCCAGTCAAAAAAATCTTCCATTATAAATTTTAATAATACTCATTTTGGCGCAGTCGGGTAAAAAGCATCAAATCATTATTTTAAGTTAGTAAATCCGTAAAAAATATGCAGCGTTAGATAATTTTGAGAAACTGTTGTCTGCCAATTTTATTTAAGTGAAAACTTACGTTTTGATCGTGTGTACCCAGTTCTTCAAATGAATTTAAACTGGTCGACATTGTAGCTGATTTAAAGTTAAGTAAGGATGTGTAAAATGATATTATGTGTTCGTGTACAGGGAGGGTAGATCATAATCGCAAATAATTTTGTCTATGGATTAATGTGTTGATGAGAGTGATTTAATTTTATCATGGGCTTAATTTTCTATTAGTTAAATTATTAAGGTTCTGGATTGGTAAAGATATAATATTAATAGTAGGTACGGGTGGTTATTAACTTCAAGATCTTTAACGACAACTGAAGATTGTGGCTGGATAGATTAGAAGAGCATTTTCGAGTCTCAACAATAACGCAATGTGGTCAACACTTGACGGTGTTGTGGCAAATTATGAAAGCAAAAAAAGCGTAAGCGACTTATTCGCGGGAACGCGGGAAACTGAAGCGTCAACGTTCAGCAGTTTTTTTTTTTCGAATGAAACGAAACAGTCAGATCACTTCTCAAATTCTCTCAAGAAAAAAGTCTCTTAAAGCGCCACATCTTTACTCAAATTTAAGTGAAAGGGAGGGATAATATCATTTCAATAAGGCCATTTTTAGCTAAAAAACAATAACTAAAGACTTGGCTGCGTAGCATCATGCCTTTGCATTTTCCTGATAAAGGAAATAATCGAACAAAAAAAGCTGTCAGTGTCAAAAAGTCAAAACAAACAAGTTGTTTTTTGAGGTTAGAAATTAAATTTTAACAAAGTTATTATGGTATCTGGTTATGTGAGTGTAAGATAATCTTACACTCACACAATTGATTCGTTTTATACTTTAGACGCAGACCAAATTTTATTGTAAGGATGGCAGCGGCAACATTGGTGTCAAAGAAAGCTGTTAAAAAGGGAAAAATTAAGAAGACACTTAAAAATGTGTTGTGCCGTCCTGACCCCGTATTTTGGTAAGTTTTCTTACATTTTTCAACTGTTTTTTAATGATTAAAGATCCTCGTCGGTCGTTCTGTACCAGTACTAACCTAGCGCGCTTTTGGATTTATTAGCTACAGCAGGTACTTTTTGAACTTTTTCATTCCCTATTAATATACTATTAGTTCATGAATAACAAAAATGTATTACATATATTTATTTTCTTTTTACCACAGGCCCCTCATATCCGATGAACAGAAAAAAATTCTAGAAGTAATTATGAACAATCATAAAATAGATATACCAAAATGGAATAAACCACTCTGGAAAGACATAAAAGTGATTCCGAAGGACAAAAGACCAAAGCCACCTAAAACACAGTAAGTTTCCTTAAATAATGAGCATTCCTTAGATGATGTATATCTAGCTATTTCTTTACTGCTGTGACTAATGCTTTCATATTGATGACTATAATCAGGTGTTGTATTTTTATTTTTTGCAGAAAGCCAGACGGGCTCCTATTTGGAATATCTGAATGTACCAATGCCATTCACAACCACAATTGTGCAGCCATCTTGGTAGACTCTGCAGTCAACCCTCGTACCATAGTTCAGCCTGTAATAGAAACTTGTACGAATGCTAACATACCAGTCATCTGCATCAATGATTTGAAGGCCTTATGTACCTGCAATTTTGGTATACCAACTAGTTGTTTAGGAATCAAAAACAACTGTCTGCCTGATCTCAACAAAAAAGTATTAGAAATTGCAAGTTCTTTCAAATTACCTGAACAAATTAAAAGTAATGAACCAGTGGAATCTATGGATACTAGCAATGCCATAGAGGAAAAAACAGCTGACACACCAACACAATGTCCATACTTGTATAGAAATAATAAGAAAACAAGAGTGTTTATACCATCAGAAGGAATTGTTAGCAAAAATGTTAAAGATTTCAGTGGTCAAGACTTTATTAAATTTGCAGCAAAGATGGAAACACAAAATAAGGACCGGAAGTCATATATGAACATGGTTTTGAAGAAATTGACAAACAATCCTAACAGGGTTCAAGTGAAACAAAAAGATTTTAAATGAGAGACGCTTTATTGTATAATGTAACATTACTATAATGTCAAAAAAAGACATGTATTTTTTATGTTAAGCATTCCTAAAGGAATGTAAGTTTGCCAGTACACAAAAATAACTAGGGTCTTGAATATAATTTTTCATAAGTGTGCCCCTGCATTTCTGTATACTGTAACCAAACTTTACCAATTTTACCCATTCTACAATCTACAATACAATACATGATGTATTGGTAAAATTTGATTTACATATTAATTAATTAAGCTAAACAATAAATCATGATATACTCCATAAAGCACTAATAAGACATTTTATGGAGTATAACCTGGGAGTAGATATATTTATCTTACATTTCAATCGATGCATTGCATTTATAGTTTTTATACAGTTCAATTTAATAAAAATCAAACAATAAGTTGTGTTCAATGTTACACCTATATGATAATGACTATTAGTCCATGATATCTGGCCTTTTTACACCTAAAACATACTAAACAGGAATGACCAAGTCTCCTAACAATTTGAACATGGTGTCAAAGTATGAACATTAAAGACTGTGTAGACTTACTTCTAATTGTGGCCATAACCATAAAGTGCACTTTAGATGTTAAATATACTTCCAGAAAGAAGTACAAGGTATTTACATGAAAATGTTAAGAGTTAAATTTTATATAAGAAGAGTACATACAAATGAAAAAGTAAAGGTTGTTGTTATTTTATTATGATTAACTGGTTAGTTCCCAAAATAATATGATGTTACATTTTATTCGTTATTTTAATATTACTTCACGATATGACTATGAGTAAGTGTATTTAGGATAACAATAAGAATTTATTTAATTATGAATGCTTAATTTCACTGGATGCGGTATTTACAGAAATATCGTGATTTGCAAGGAAGCTACAGTTAAAATCGCACAAGTCATTATAAAATACAAAATAATGATACAAGTAAATTTTATGCATGTCAGTGATAAAATGATTTTGTACATACTCATGATGACGTCCATTTAAAATATAATTAAATAGCTCCGTACACTTCGCAGAAGCGTACAGGAGTGAACATTATCTGAAAATATACAAGTGTATATAAATGCCTACCCGTCAGTTACGACGACCGGGCAGCGGACCGTCGTAATTGGCACAATACTTCCGACCGGCGCGCGCCCCGGCCGCGCCCTCGCCGCCCGGCGACCGCCTCCGAACGTATGCTCGCGATTTCGGGAGCGAAATCGGAAATAATTCGGGCGTCGCGGCGCGCGGCGGCGGCGGTCAGCGCGGCCGCGGCGGCGCCGCCTCGCTCGGCCGGTAGCGCGCCAGGATCACGGCGCACATCGCCTGCGCGTCCGTCTGCTCCGGGAACGCCGCCATCGCCTCCGCCACCTGCGCCTCCGGGAAGATGCCGGCCAGGTGGAAGTGCATGCGGCGCCGCGCGTCCCAGTGCTGCAGCGCGCCCTCGGACGCGCACGGCGAGGGCGGGAGCGCGCGCCACGCGGCCGCCGCGCCCGCCGGGGCGGAGGCCACGCGCGCGGCGGCCGCGTGCGCCGGCGCGGGCGGCTGGCGCGCCAGCTTGCGGTGCGCGCCGGGCTCGGGCTGCAGCTGCGCGCGCTCGAAGTGCGTGGCGAGCGCGGCGTCGGGCAGGCGCGGCGCGGCGGAGTGCGCGCGCGCCAGCGGCCGCTTGGGCGCGGCGCCGGGCGGCGGCAGCGACACGGTGTGCAGCGCGCGCGCCCGCTCGCTGAGCCGCTCGGCGACGGACTTGTGCGGGCGGCCGGCGCGCTCGGGGTGGTGGTACTTGCACTTGTTGCCGTAGGTGCACTTGCGGCCGTAGGGGCAGGCGGGCGGCGGCTCGGCGCCGGCGGGCGCGCGCAGGAAGGCGTCGAGCGTGGGCCCGGCGCGGCCGAGCGGGTCGTCGGGCGGCATGAAGCGGTCGTTGACGAACGAGTACATGAGGATGCGCTCCTCGACGACCTTGCGGAACTCGGGGCTCTCGGCGGCGAGGTCGCGGTAGTTGTCGTTGGAGACGACGACGCCGTCGGTCTCGGCGGCGAGGCGCAGGATGTAGCGGTCGTCGTAGCAGACGAGGCGCTTGCCGCCCACGAGGCGGCTGGGCGTGTAGACGAGCACGCGCGCGCGCTCGAGGCGCTCCAGCGCGTCGCGCTCGGCCACGGGGTTGTCGGGCCGCGACGCCTCCTTGCGCCACTTGGGCACGAACACCGTGACGTCCTTGTGCCCGCGGCTGCGGAACCAGTCCACGCATATCTCGATGCCTCTGCACGAGAACACCTCCTTGTTGCCGTGGCTGAAAACAAAATTATTTGGTTAGTACATGGAAATTTGAATAGATTGCCTTATCAAGAAAATAGCTGAAGACTAATTCCTATAAGAATTTATATAAATCTTGTATGAATACCTCTATTTCTTAGATATGCTTAGATAATACCAATTCGAAGGAATAGACTTCCAATTGGAATGCTTTCGTATTCCAATTGGAATGCTTTCGTCTTCCAATTGGAATGCTTTCGTCTTCCAATTGGAATGCTTTCGTCTTCCAATTAAAATGCTTTCGTATTCCAATTGGAATGCTTTTGTCTTCCATTTGGAATTCTATTTTTTCTAATTGGATGTTGATTCAAAATCACCTATGCAATCGTCACCCGAACTGTCCAAACAAGTTACTCACCTCATAGCAACGTTGCTGCCATCTATAACAATATGCCTCAGCGGCGCGGTCGGGCGGCGGCGGCGGCGACAGCGCTCGTGGCGGCTGCATGGCCGATAGCTTGATCAGCTCAGCCAGCAAGGAGTTCAGTGCAAAACCTTATGGCATTAGCTTACTTCATAGTAACATTGCTGCCATAAATGAAGTTGTGTCTTAGCACGGCGCGGTCGAATGACGGGTCATCATCACCATCACTCAGAGGTACTGCTTATTATATCACAAAACCCATCCATCAGTCCAAGCAAAGTTACTCACCTTATAGTTAGCGACATTGCTGCCATCAATAACAAAGTGTCATAGCGCGGCGCGGTCGGGCGACGGGTCATCATCATCGTCACCCAGAAGCATTATCTACTCATTATATCACAAAACCTATCCATCATTCCAAATCAAGTTACTCACCTCATAGCGACGTTGCTGCCATCAATAACAAAGTGTCATAGCGCGGCGCGGTCGGGCGGCGGGTCATCATCATCAACACCCAGAGGCACTGCTCATAATATCACAAAACCTATCCAAGTAACTCACCTCATAGCGACGTTGCTGCCATCTATAACAATATGCCTCAGCGCGGCGGCGGCGGCGACAGCGCGCGCGGTGGCTGCATAGCCGATAGCTTGATCAACTCAGCCAGCAAGGAGTTCAGTGCAAAAACAATCTCATTGCTTAAGCTTACCTCATAGTGATTGCTTACTTCTTAGCTTGCTTTTGTCTTAGCTCGGCGCGGTCGGGCAGCGGGTCATCATCGTCATCACAGAGGCACTGCTCATTATATCACAAAACCCGGTTGTGTTGTGTTCCGGCAGTTAGAGGTAAGATAGCTAGTTCCTCCGTGATTGAGGATTCCGGGTGAAGCTCGCTTCCACCTTCGGCCTGATCATCACTTACCATCAGGTTACTTACATACAGGCCAAGAGCTTCCTCGTTGTGGTTAAAAAAAACCTATCCATCAGTCTAAGCCAAGAAGCATTACTCATTATATCACAAAACCTATCCATCATTCCAAATCAAGTTACTCACCTCATAGCGACGTTGCTGCCATCAATAACAAAGTGTCATAGCGCGGCGCGGTCGGGCGACGGGTCATCATCAACACCCAGAAGCTCATTATATCACAAAACCCATCCATCAGTCCAAGCCAAACTCACCTCATAGCAACGTTGCTGCCGTCTATAACAATATGCCTCAGCGCGGCGCGGTCGGGCGGCGGGTCGGGGTCGCGCGGCGGCGGCGGCGACAGCGCGCGCGGTGGCTGCATAGCCGATAGCTTGATCAGCTCAGCCAGCAAAGAATTCTGTGGCGGGTCCGGGCCTAATCTCTGGAGAGCCGTCCGTGCTAACTGCTCCGAGTAGCCCAGCTTCACCGCGAACTCAATCTTCGCCTGTGAAATAAATGACAAAATTAAAATGGTTTTAAGCGGGCAGTAGATATTATCACTAACCGTTTCTAGCTTTGGACATGGTGACCATAATTGAGAATGTTACTAGGTATGCAAAATCACTTGTAACCTATGTTACAGTTAAGCTTTTACATATACAAATACATTTGTTTTTATTTCATTCAAAAATACCAAGTAGTTATGATTTTATAGGCATTCAAAGTTCGCTTAAATATCGAGTCCCGCCGACGGTCACGTGACCCCGCGTGACGTACATTCACAGTGTCCGCTCACTAGACAACGGATATAAACATACTTAAATACATTTTTTTTTGTAAATACATACTTATTATACATATTAACATCCAGACCCATCACAGAAATTAAAATTTAACCAAACCCAAACTTGATGCGATTATGTCGTTTTATTGCGCATTACCTTCCAGCTCCATCATCAGACCCTGATTACTGTATAGAATTGAAGTACTCATCAATACAAAACGAACGAGCAAAAACTCGATGGATTTAAGTCGTTTTATTATAGAGTTCCTATGGCCACCTTCCAGCTCCATGTCATCATAATATTGCATGGTCATCCAAATCACATGTGTATGCGAAATTTCAGCTTAATCGGTTGTCCGGAAGTGGGTCTTAATTCAGCTTGCAAGATTCCACCCATACAAATATGAGCCAGTAACTGTACTATGACGTCACGCGCATAAAATGGCGGGCCGGCCGCCGCCCGCACTTTTAAAATTCAATATCTTGGAAACTAATTGACGTATCGAAATAATTCTTTCACGTGTAGTTTTTTATTTTTAACAGAGAATACAGAAAGCTAAAATACAAAATTAGTGAACATTCTTCATTGCTTCGGAAAAATTAAGGTTATCCTTACGCTTCGCGATGGAAATCAACAGCAGAGCTTGACACGTGTATAAAAAGTGTGATACCTATTTTCTGTCTTTGGAATTGGAATCCTCAAGCTTCTGAAATTTATGAGAATCCAATAAGCTTATGGAAATCACTTCAAATCTTATAAGAATCTCGAGCTATGCTTTCTGGATCTACAAGTTCTAATTAGACAGTTGGTTATTGTTAATATTAAGTTTTTAGTTGACCTTCTGAGAAACTGTATTGCGATATTCGTGCATTCGTTACGGATCATTGAACGCCCTCGCATAACTTCTACACACATTACTTGAATAATTTTGATAAATCCGTCCAATGCGTGGATTACTGTGTGTAGTGTAGTAGTGGCCTAGTAGACAATAGTAAAACATCTCGAGCCTTTCGAAAGAGGCGCTAGTATAATGGGGGGGTGTTAATAACCTGAATTCTGAAAACGCCGCGCTTGGCCCAGGAGGTCTATTCCACTTTGATCACCTAGATTTAGATCAACCAGGTGATCAAAATGGACTTTAGGCGACACTTTGGTGTCATTTGATCACCTATGGATAAGATTAGCTATAGATCAAAGTGGACTTCTTATCCATGGGTGGCCAAAAACACCAGTGTCACCTGGAGTCCACTTAGATCACTTGGATGATCTAATCCAGGTGATCGTGGTATAGACCCCCTGGGATAATATGAAGGAAGATTCTATTCTTCTTACCGTTCTAGACATAGTCCGATGGATTAGCAAGCTGAAGTGACAATGGGCAGGGTACATAGCCATAGTACGCAGAACTGACGACCTAGGGGGCAGCAAGGTTCTGGAGTGCAGGCCACGTACCGGAAAGTGCAGCGTAGGACGTCCACTCACAAGGTAGACCGACGAGTTCATAAAGGTAGCAGGAAGACGCTGGAGGCGCTGGATCTGCATCCGCTACCAACCGGCCTTTGTAGAAATCATTGGGGGAGGCCTTTGTTCAGGTGGACATCCTATGGCTAAAATGATGATGATGATTCTTCTTACCTGGTTAGGCTGTGGGACTGAGACTGTGACGTACTCCGCGAACTCCGCGGCAAGAGTGTCCGACGGCGTCCGGGAGGCGGCGCGATGTGCGCCCTCGTCTTCGCACTCCGAATCATAGCTGCTGTCCTCGCCGCGCTCGCCTGCCCAGCCCAGGGATGATTCCACATATTTCTGGAAACAAAAACAGGTGAGTTAGATAAAATTCTTAAACTTTTTTACTCGTTGTTAGTTTAACTTTCGACTTTTGCCTGACTTATAAAAGTATAATTATATATTATATTTTAGGTTTATCGAACTTTGAGAAGTAGATCGTCAAGATTGGATCATACAGACACATCCGGATATACCTATGTTCTTCATTCAGAGACATCGGGATAAATAAAGCTCAGAAAAGCTTAGTTTTTATAGAGGAGTCATCATCATCTACTAGACAGGTTGTGAACGCTGCTGAAGCAGCAATAAGAAGAACTCTGGAAGTTCATAAAGAATCGATAAGTGGATGTTTTTGATGAGAAAATGTGTTTTAAAAGAATGCAACTAGACTTCCGCAATAGCCAATGGTTGATCAAAACAATTTATTTTCTGTTATGTGCGCACTGCGCACGCGAATCTCAGTATTGATTTATTGATTGAGCAAAATAAAATTTATCTAGCCAGATATTCTGTGGCAAGGAAATCCCAGCATTAGAAAATGAAAAGTACAAGAAAAAGAATATAATTTTAGAACAAAAAAACCCAGTAACTTTTTTTTCATTGAACATCATTGCCAAAAGCACAATGTCTTAATAGGTTCATCATGTTTTCTTCTTTGCATTATAAACTACCTATTCGTATTTATTGCGCACTTTTTTATTGATCTGCTCCATTTTTAACAACTGTGGTAACAGTACTTACATTCTTCCGACTTTATCGATTTAACTTAATATTTCAGCGGTGTTGAATGTAGATTAATCTACACGGACGGAAGTGGCAAAACCTTGCTAAGGATGTTATCAAGTAATTTGAAAGAACTACTTAATTGGTCGCGCTTTTCTATTGCCAACAGATAAAAATCAGGCGAATAGAATAAATTTTATACCGGCGATAATTTATCGATGATCAAATTTAATATTTCACACAACCGGCGCTGGCGCAGGGTCATCAGGGCGCCGAAGCGGATCTACGGATGATCATTGACCTTTAGCGCGTGCGCAACTGTCGAGTGTACCGGTTGTAATTCATTATTTCACAAAAATCTATAAAGACGAGATTGTCTTGTTTACATAGTAACTTAATATACGATATTGATCTAACATTCTCCGGCTTACCGGCGAATAAAAATATTGCTTAGTCATAGCAAACATCCGCATGGAGACCTAGTTGGCTGCGAATCTGAAATTAAAGTTCAGATAACTGCGGAGTGCAACAAGCCTCGTAGGTGCGATAATGCGTCGGGCGGTACCTATTTGTAGAGAAACTGTAAACCGCGTTTCGAACAATAGAGTTAACGCACGTTACCCACGATCTTTTTAGAAAATCTTATCAAGAAAAAGCCGGAATTAAAAACTTGGAAAAGGAAACGTAATAACAATTTATGTAAGTGGCAATAAATAAAAATCAAGAGGTTGGTTCAAGCTAAACTTCGGTCTATCATAAGACAGGTAAATTACGAAGAAGTACCTATTTAAAATCCAAGATCAAAAGATTTTCTCTTAATCCCGTATGTGGCGCGGTCATAATCGTTATTTTTGAAATTCGGTAACGTTTCAGCGGTTCTTTGATATCCGTGACAATTTTGGAAAGTTCTATCGCCAGTTCAGGCTTAGTAGGTCTCTGCGGGAGCCACATCCGGGCTATAAGGTACGCACGGAAGCGGCCCGCCTTACCGCCTAACTGCCTGCACAGCCGGATACGACTTTCTAAAAAATATGCGCCAGCGCAAGCAGCGCTGATCGACCGATCTGTTTCACCGGCTCTCCGGCACTTTACCATAACTTTTTGTTAGATACTATACAATCGCATAATTCACGTATCAAATAAACAGTGTTGTTTTGTTACGATGTTGTTTAGATTGAATATTATTTATTAGTTGCTAATTCATAAAAGTAGAACCTGCATGGGTTTCGCGAGGGTTTACTTTTTGGTTTTGCGGAATCTTAATTACCTACCTATTAAGATTATTGTTAAAATTGATGGCAATTGAATGAAATCCATGAATAGTACGGTAAAAAATACTGGAAATGGACACGCTATCTTATTTAATTTTTTACTCTTAATTTTATTGCGTTGGATTGGAAGAGTCAAAGTTCTATAAAATTTGAAGATATCCCATTAAAGGGCATGATTAGGTACATGCATTATGTCAGGCTATAGCTGAAACTAAATAACATGTTCTACATAATTCATCTATTAGATAATATCAATACAACATTCAAATCAGATCCAAATTGCTAAAGCCGCACTGTGTGGTGTATTCTAATTTGTACGGCAAACATTCAGCATTTCCTTGACGGTTTTTCAACCAAATACCCATTGGGTATACCCGGGGAATATCCACCTTAGCAGTTCCCATTCATCAATCACTCTTTCATTCTAGTTTTTCTCGAGTAATCGCTAAACGATCCATTTGGTAGAGTTCAGTATGTAAAAATCATTGAGCAGCGTTACGCTTGTGGTGACCTAGTTAAATTTGGAGGCCGTTTCGTGTCGTGACGACGACTGCAAATCAACCAGATAATTTCTCAGCAGTTCTCTAAACATCTGCTAATTGTACTTAGACTTGCATTGTTCAGAATTTCGAACGTAGGCCGCAAACCTTGTTTGGCTTTAGTTAAATTTGAAATGTTGTTAAAATAACCTGGTTGGTACCCCTGATTACTAAATAGTGTGCCGCTAACGTCATGGGCCAAATTACCAAGTCCATTATGACGCAGAAATCTAACAATCCTATTCGAATAACTTCTAAGTAAAACGAATGCAGGGCACTGGACGGAGGTGCATGTATCACGCGCAGGCATAGTCATTTTAATGCTTAGGTAAATAAAATTCTCTCACGAGCTTACAATAAGCTAAATACCAAAACAGCATAATTATCTAATCAGGTTATCAGTTATGTAATGTAATGACGATAATACTAAAAAGTTGATTTTTACAAAATGAACTTTGGGCTTTTACGCTATCGCGAATATTATAACATCAAAAATAAATATTATAGATTTTTTTTGCATAGTGAACTTTGATTTTTCAGCAGACAAACAAAATCAGTAGGTACCTACTGTTGATGATATTGGTTATGGCAGTATCGCAGCAGCGCGCAGTTTAATTGCTTTATTCTATGAAGACAAAGATTAATTTTCTGCGGTCTTTAAGTATTAACTGTATCAAAGAATTCCAAGCACATCTCCACTTATCTAAGCGAAAGCGTTTAAATAACAATCACATCGGATTGCACGTGAATAGAAAAACGTTAGTTAAGTTTCTGCAATCAAATAACATAGACTGACGATCGAATAGCATTCCAATTAATCGATCTTTGTGGTTTTAATACTTATAATAATGCGTTAGCTAATTATATTTGTATTAAAAACTATACTTATTGGTGGCGCTATAGCATAATGATATCTTTCATTTTATAAAAATGAAACCGCACTGACAACTAGAGAATGATCCAGTTAGGATCTGGTCATTTGGGTTAATAAGCGATGATTGAAGAATAATTACGTGTTAATGAACCTAATATTTGACTTTATGTTACGAATGGCGCTATGTTCTATCCTCATGACGTTAGTGTTTGAACTGTTCTGTTGACATGCAGATATAGGCACCGATAATGGTGTTTAACGTTCGATAAAGCAGTCTGGTGGGTGGGTACAATTAGTTCCGTTTGTAGGAGAAATTCTGTCGCGCGTTTGTTGTAGTGATAACATTGACCAATAGGGTGGGAGGATCGGGGCGACGTCGGCGCTCGCGCCATGTGGCGTCAGCGGCGAACAGGATGCGCGCACGCGACACACTTTAAACACAACAACACCGAGATATACGCACAAACAACACTATTGGGAATATTGTTTCGCCGTTTAACCGAATTGACTTTAATCAACGTTACACAGTGCGCTCGTTTTATAAACACTCAATTACAGAAGTACGTAAAATTTATCATTGAAATAATATTCAGAGAAATAGATGGCAATAAAAATAATACTCAGTCCAAAATTATGATCGTTAAAAACTCAATAAGTATTCTTTCACGTAATGCATTCAATTTATAATCTATGACGATGATAGATCAAGATAAGGAGGAAGATATTTATTTACATAAGATGACTATTATTAGGATGATCTTATTTGTATAATTAATGATAATTTTGTTCTAATATGAATACAAACAGTACGTAAACGTTGATTAGCAATGACGCAAAATTATTTTAACTATCACTTAATAAGACCCCGACTTTGACACGAGATAAAAATAGATAAGAGGAAATGAAAAATATAATAAAATTCTAAATTCGGCTGTTTACTTAAAAATAAGAAATGATAATTCTACACGAGGACTGGAATCAATGAAAGATCCAGAAAAATACTGTGTGATCCTGACAAACTTACATAAAAAGTTCTTGTGACCTTTCGTCCAACATATTAAGTGCAATGAAATCGCGTTACTCAACAACATTGCAAAAGCGAGAGCGTATTCGTCCTCGTAGTGGTCCAACGAGACAGGTGACTCTGTCAACAAACTATTAACGTAATATCTTCGCAGTGGTTCATATTTCTTACGTATTCTTACTCTACTTATTGCAGTTTTGTATTTCCTTGTTGTTGCCATTCGATGATTGCAGCAAAGACTAGTAGATTGGGAAATAGTTAAATATAACACCTTAGTATTGATTTATCTAGTTCTTCATTATTTTCATTGGAATCAGAACTATTTCTCCTTTGCTGATTTCAATTAATCTAATCTAATAATTTTCAGAAAAGTAATGTAAGTAATATTATACCCAGAATTTTTGTCGAGCAAATTATTTTCGTCATGTTCATTGTTTCTCAACTGTTTCCTTGTATCCTGACCTGTCAACAATGTTCTGTCAATCTGTTTCCCCCAAATCAGTGGCAATGACAGTCAGAGCAGGATGTTCTTCAGACGCTTTGTTGACGACAAATCAAGCGCGTAGTTTGTAAAATATCGTATAATTTCTTTTGTTTTTGCTACGAGCGGTCGATCACCATGAAATGAGGTGCTAATTAATAGTGAGGCCGCATATTTGTGTAAGGCGGTTTTAACCAAGTCTTTACCGATTATTCTTCTCACTGATCCAAGCCAAGATAGATTTGAAATGAAGCCTTTTTTGCTGTAGCATCGGTTACTGTGTTAATACAACTCTGGAGTTATTGGACAATAAAAACGTATGTTCTTACAACTATTGGAATTATTGTTAAAATGGTACGCGTATGTGATAGAGTGATATTAAAAATGCAAAGCTATAATTATTTAACACATACTTATGTTATTGACTCAAATTATGTACAATCGCCAGCGATTCAGTTTATACAATTGTTGCAAAGTCACTTCTATTCCAATTATATAAGATGCCATAGTGGTTAGCTTGATTTGCCGTCATGCGTACCTAACAGGATGTAAAGCATTTTTGTACGAGGCGATTAGATCAACGCGTATTTGATGATAATAATATGTCTTATTTTTTGTGGGCGAATATAGTAAGGTTTGTCTATTTGTCGTCTTAGCAAGAAAGGGTTAGGACTTCTGACGTCAAGATAGGATAAATTCTTTTTATTTGTTGACGGGGCGAGTCATACGACTTTTTGTACTGCAAGGGTCAAATTGACTCATTATACCTTGAACTCGTGTAGTTTCTAAATTATGAATTGGACAATGGATACTTTTAAACTGCAAGCAAGCGTCGATCACTAATAAGAAGCTTATTGGATATAGTTTTCATGACAGCAACATCACCCTCACCCAAGAAGAATCTTATAGCTTTTCTGGCACAGCCTATTGGATTCATTTTCAGCTCTTATTGAACCTAAGAAGATCTTGACAGAATATTTAGCAGAACATTACAATAACTCGGTTGTCACACGATTCGATATAAAAATATAGGATTAACGATCTTGATCAAAATAACTTATTGTTTTGGGTAGCCTATCTGGGCTAGCATGAACGTCACACCGTACAGTTACTTTTTCAGGAGCCAAATTTTCAGGGGTTCTCCATGTTTGTAATGCGATCTCTCAATAGCGACAGTACAAAAAAAGCAGTTCCTCACATTTTGGTTGAATCCATAAGAACTTATTTTATTTCAGGCAGAGCCCATATAGTTTTGGTATAGAAAAGCTGATGTTTACTGTCACCGTTGATCCTACAGTAAAATTGGTATAACAAGCAACCTTTCCTGAAAATTTAGCTTCTGCTTAAAGTAAGTCTGGATCTTTTTCTCACCGCGTCATATTAGATTTTACCCGTTTTACTTCGTTACCCGTATCTTTTGGATTTTATGCAGTTTTAGTAGTTCAGTCCAGGGTTGGTCTTTGATTCCTATTATAGTTTATCTCAGTACGTAGTTCCAATTAGAATATTCCCACGTAGAATGTTTTATCAAAGGATTAGGTCTATGTTGTCGCTGATGGTCTGCTAATGGCGGAAATTTCGTATTTTCCTTATTACCCATTTTATTGTTTACCTCTAATAAATGACTCACTGATGGGGGATTGTCTTATTGGAAGTTATTATGCCAGAAAGAGAATTTATTATGAAAAGTAACTAGAAAATTGTATACAGCAGTCTTTGACACTTTTTCAAGTAGGTACTTGTTTACTTCTAAAAATTCTAATAAGTAATGAGACTAAGATTAGAGCGAAATACATAACAGGATCAAAATCGATTTATTGATATGGATTTTAAGAATGAAGCTGTTATCTTAAACAAGCCGAGTGGTTTGAAACGTTGACCGATTGACGTATAAATATACATAATCTACTGTTTGTTTACCTGAGGAACATCCGTGAGGCGTACGCGCAACCTTCGCTTAGCTTTCTTGGCTGTCGTGTCTCTTTGGAAAACCAATTCAAGAACTTAAGAGGAAGGATGAACATTAAAGAAACTATAGTCTCGTCATACCTTCTGAACTTGTGAGCTTTGGGCTTGTGGGAATCTTTCAATCGATTGACACTTTAATGGTTTATTTAAGGTTCAAGTGTCTGACTCTGGTTATTAAAAAATCTTATCATGTTCATCTACTAAACCTTTGTTTTTGTGTCCAATAGCAATTTATCAAGATACCATCCGATGCGGTTGATCAGAAATATTAGCAAGCGGATTTATACTGGTAATCTCAGCTCATAAGCGAAAAGATTCTGATGTCCTATTTCAAACTAATACTATTGTTGATTTGTTGACGGAAGCATACTCCTTAACGATTAACCAGAACAATTAGTAGGATACAAAACAAGTTCATTAATGGGATGGAGAATTCAAGGAAATACATTAGAAAAACATTTAGGTGGAGCTATTAAACTCAAATCCGTGATCAGATGGCTTGGATAACGAATTAGGTAATATAAATCACTGGTGTTCTCGGTGGCGAAGTGAAAGTCTGCCGATACCGAGCAGCGCCGGACCTGCGACACTTAGCGGCGGCAGATGAAGACATACACATTAATTACACCTCTAATCTTCACAACTTTCACAATACAAAAACAACATTGTAAATAACGTTGCAAAAACAACGACACTGACTACCACATTCACATCACAGCAACTCGATCCAACCGTGACGGTATGCTAAGAAGGAATAATTAATCATGACAGCTTCACTGATCTTATAAAAACCGGTAATACTAATTATTCGCGCATAATTGACAAGACAACTACAGGCCCTCGGCTGCGAAACAATGCACGAACTTTTCAAATGTTTCGCAGTTTCACTTTTCAGGACAATGGTAAAATTTTAATCGAAATATTGTATATTTTTGTGAGTACGCGCGCACCGTCGACGGTAATTAGCATACGTGACGTTAACGAACCGGCTTCACTTCCGGGATCGTTATATCGGTTGTGAATGAACATCGTTACGATGCGATCGTCTCGCGGAGATCCGTGTGTGGTCGGCGAGAGAGATCCTATCGGGAACTATCGTCGCGCTCACCTGGGTGTCGATCGCGTACATAATAGAGTGTGATTGCGTGCGCGCGTCTCATGGCATGACGCGCGTGTGCGAGCGCGCTGCGTCGCGGCAAGACTACTGGGTGGGAGCTAGCGAGCATGTGCTGCGGCCGCGAGTGCGCCAGCCGCCAGCGCACCTCCACGCACGGGCCTAGGGTTGCCAGGCCTCCGGCTTTAGCCGGACATGTTTGGCTTTTTAGGGTCTTGTCCGGCCAAATATTGCCTTGTTCGGCCTGTCCGGCTTTTTATTTGGTTGCCGCGCCAGGCGAAAGTCGAGCCACAGAATCATATGAAGCGCACGCATCAGGATGTTGGTTAGCAACCGATGATGATAGTACTCACTCATGAGCTGACACTAATTGCACCCACCCCCCGTCACATGTCCGGCTTTTAGGGTAAAATGTCCGGCCAAATGAAACACAAAGTCCGGCTTTTGTGATTTTGGACCTGGCAACCCTACACGGGCCCAGTGAAGGGGAAGCGGGGCAGCGAGATCCGGGTTGCGCGCCCACTGCACCCGGTGGCCCCCAAACACCGCGCAGTGTTGACCTCTGCCCAGTGCCGTATTATCCATAAGGCACTTTAGGCCAGTGCCTAGGGGCCCACTATGGCCAGGGGCCCACTATGACCTGGGGCCCAGCACTCCCGATAAAAAAATGAAAAAAAAAAATGTTAAAGATTATTTTTATGCAACAAAACTCAAACCACCTCAAAACTTCGCCTTATTTTGGTTTACACATTCAATCGTCATATTTCGATACTGTGGAACCTAATAAGTTTTCGTGACGTTGGCATTACTGCTTTGGTTTACATGACAGGTCGACGGTTGACGCCCTTCAGAGGCTAAAAAGCCTCACTGTGGAGGCTAGGGGGAGGGCTGAGGGTGTGTTGGCTGTATCATTCGATATAGCCAACGCTTTCAATACCATCCCTTATCCCACCATACTCTAGGCACTTCAACATCACAGAGTGCCTCAGTACGTTTGAGCGCTGCTGGGCGATTACTTACGGGACCGCGAAGTCCTGTATGTTAACAGAGACGGCCAGCTAAAACGGCGCGGCGTAGCCAGCGGGGTTCCGCAGGGTTCGGTGCTCGGTCCACTCTTGTGGAACCTAGGCTTCAACTGGCTCCTCCGGGGCGTCCTACTCGCGGGCATGAGTGTCACATGCTATGCGGATGACACTCTGGTCACTGCCCGAAGAAGACATTTGGGGCCGCGGCACGGCTGGCGTCGGCGGGCGGCACATTAGTCAAAATCAAAATCAAAAAATATTTATTCAGTTTAGACCACAAGTGGCACTTATGAACGTCAATAGAAAATAATAAAAAAAGNCTGTTCTGCACGGTACGACCGCACGGGTTCCTCACGTTCCGTCTGGCGCAGGTGCTGACCGGGCATGGCTGCTTCGGTTCGTACCTGCATAGAATCGGGCGACAGGAATCCCCGTGTGCCACAAATGCGGCGCGGCGGATGACACGGTGCAGCACACCCTCGCGGTCTGCACAGGCTGGGAGGAGCAGCGCCGTGTCCTCACTGCGGTCGTGGGCCGGGATCTTTCGCTTCCGAGCCTGGTCATCGCCATGCTGGGAAGTGAAGGATACTGAAAGGTGGTCGCCTCCTTTTGCGAAGAGGTCATCCTTCAGAAGAAGGCAGCGGAGCGCGAGCGGGAGAACGATCCTCTCGCCCCATCGCTCCGTCTCTCGCTCCATCAGAAGGCGGTTGTACGACCGTTCTACTCTGCCCCCAGGTGGCGGCCAGCAGGCCGGGGGTGCGGGGGCACCGTTGTCACCTCCGTCTGACGGGAACGGCTTGGCGTTTCGGGCATTCCCGTCGGACCCCCACAAGGGGGGCGTGTAGGGTCCGCCGTGTAGGCGAGCTGTCGCTGTAGCGTGGTGTCGCGGAAGTCTAAGGCTACGGCCGGATACTCGCGACACCCCCACTCGGGCTACGACAGAACGCCGCGGAGGTTTTAGCCCGTCCTTTTCCCTTTTTAGGGCGCCGGGAGTCCCACACACCACCCTGTCCCCCGGCAGTGGTGACGGTGCGCAAATCATATCCTCCGCGACAAAAAAAAGGGGGGCCCAAAAGGAGCTGTGCCTAGGGGCCCCGAGATGGTTAATCCGGCCCTGCCTCTGCCACCAAAACGAAAATCGTCTTTGCGGACGCATCCGCCTATGACGACGATTTTCAATTTTGGAACACTTTATGTTTGGCAGGCCAGGATTTATTATCATAGCTATTCATATTTTTTATTGAGTCCCTACCAAACAAACTTTACTATCGTTTATGTTTAAGTACCTATTTATTAAGTAGTAAGTTGAACCAACTAAGAACAATTTTTTAGAGTGTGGAACTGTCTATCAGTCTCTAATCAGGTATTCATTCATACAATATATGTATAACAGAGACATTGTAGCAACAGGGAAAAATGGAAAGTGATGGAGGAGGCTTTTACCCAAGTGGGGCCACAATCAAGGGAAATACAGATTAATTAAATAAAACTGTTTAATTGTGGATTGTAAAGCTATAATAAATATTATTATTAGCACTTATCATAGCATTTATTTCATAATGTCAAAAATGTATTCAACAGAACAAGGAGCAGACTCCAAATAATGGGAAAAGGGCTAGGGAAAAGTAAGAAGAATGTCAGAAATGTTTCATGAAAACACATAATTATTTGTTATACCTACCTAGCTTTCTTAAAAAAGTTATCCACAATCAGGCAGACAAATGATGTGAAAAACAATTGCGAATATAAAATCGCTTGGACAAACTATTGATGAATACCAGAACACATGAGATCCTTGTGTATGTTCCTATTTAGATAATAAAATACAAGCGTTGTTTTTGTAATCGTCAGTGATAATATTCTACAGCAAACTTGTAGAGTTGTAATTTCATTCCAACCATTACCGACTTGTGCCGAACCAATTGTTATTTCTTTACTTATTATTATTAATTGCTTATTTCCATGAAGTTGACTTAAAAATTTTAAGTCTAGGTAGGTTAGGTAGGTGGTAGGTACTTAATTATCTATCTATTGCATGAGGAATAGATCTAATTGAAAAATTTTCTAAATTGTGCTAGTTGAATATTTACATTGGCGAATAATAATACCTACCTAATGATAAAAACATATGCTAACATACACATTGAGAATTTCAATACATAATTAGTTATACAAAGGAATCATTATTGACAACAAAATAAATGCATTTAGTGTCAGAAAAATATTCAAAATTAATTTCTTTGTTTTCTGACGGCAATTAGTCAATACGGTAAATGGGTAGGCTCAATAATTGGATTGAGGAGGTAACTAATAATATTTTACACTAACCTGTATTCGAACAACCAACTCCCGAGGATTGTAGCTTCCATCAGCTGGGTTCAAGTTAAAAATCACATTGAAGTACACATATTCAGGTTTCTCTTTACAGAAGGCAGATTTGTTCTCTGTTAAAGTGACATAGTAAAAAGTTTCAACTAGATTCAGATATTTATTGTAAAATTCAGCTATACACGAACGTGGCACTGATATCAACAAGTCTGTATCGTGAGACATTTTAGATTGTCTGTTGCAACAACAAATCACACGTAACTATCACAATTTAATTGCATAATTCGTAGCAATCAACAAAACACAACTTTATCAACCTTCCAATCCAACACACATTTTTCGAATGACGTCTTCTTTCTTTTGAAATTAATTGAAATCCGTGTCAGCCGTCAGGCAGGCAAGAAGAGTAGATAATTGTCATTTAAAGCAGCGCCATCTATATTAATGGTCATGAACTAGTTTCCAACGTTCTTAGAGGTAACGTTTGTGAACTAGTTCATGATCAGTTTAATAGATGGTGCTGTTTACAATAAAATGGCGGTTGTTCGCTCGCTTAACTATTAAACACTAAATATTAGAAAGCGCTTTATTTATAGCGCTTTTTTATTTTGCATAAATATATTTTTATTTTTTGAACTGAGCTTCAGTTTGATTTGAAACAAAAGACAGTAGTAAATTACTGCACCCTTCTAAGATTAATCATTGTCTAAGTAGGTAATAAGTACACCATGTTGTTTTAAATAGTGTTTTTGTAATATTGAGTTGTCTTGATTTCTATACATTTGTTCTATTAACACGAATGGATCAAAAGGTAAAAGTCTGAATTGATTTCTAAAATACCTGGCTTTTAGTTTCTCTCCCAGAACAGACAATAATGTTGACTAAATTCATCTATGTAAGTATGGTTTTCGATAAATTCAGTTAATACAATACATTCATCAATTTTCGGCAACAGCAGATCTATTTATTTTAATTCTAATTTAGAAATATAGATGGCGTGCTTTTACTGTGTAGTCATTCACACTTAGTAGTTTACACTTGTCACTCTTATTCTGTGGATAATTTTGTCACTCCTTCTATTGACCAATAGAATGGCCAGAGCGTCAATCTTTAAATTCTGGTTGGCTAATAGAATTTGCCAAGAAAAGTAACATTTTGATTGAGACTCAAACTTTTTTTAACAATTTATTGGTTTGGTGGAATTATTTTATCTTTCAAACTTGTCTCAATAAAACAATTTTAATAATGACCCATTTTACACAGAATTTAAATAATTGTACATACTTACAAATTATGTAGGAATTAAAATCATAAGCAGAAACGGATTACTTATTTACCTACCTACCCACCACAGTAATTTTTAGGGTTCCGTACCTCAAAAGGAAAAAACGGAACCCTTATAGGATCACTTTGTTGTCCGTCTTCTGTCTGTCTGTCAAGACCTCAGATCATAGAAGGGAATAGATGTGAAAAGGGGGCGTGGCGCGTGTCTCCGCGACATGCCCAGAAACGAACATCGGCCGCGTAGCTAGGTTAGTCGCGATTCAGTCGTACTAAGGAAATGTTCTCCGATATTTTGGATAATGCGTCGTTACGTGCAATAAAACAAGTGAAACGAAGAACTACAGGAACAATGGAGTCATTTACTACATGTAAGTATTGCAAATCCATTGGTATTTAGCTTATAAATAAAAAAAACTAAACATTTTTACGAACGAATTCAGTGCCGTAACAGTTACTGCGATATCGAAATCAGTGGTGATAAAAATTCTAATACACTTGTACATTGACGATTTAGTTAGCAACCACTTTATGTCATGCTCAACTACTGCGCAATGTATTTAATTTCTTCCGATATCCACTGTCGTGTGAAAATACACAGTACGGCCGCATGTGCCGGTCGTAAGATAGTGCCGCGCTCGTGTTCTAATGCGGTTTCCTATTATCCTTTACCCTTTATCTCAAGAACGCGTGGACATATCAATCTGAAATTCACATGAAATACTCAGGTTTTTTTCTCCGTGAAAAGACCAACAAGACAAAAATGAAAAAACCAACATAATATCAAAAGCCACGGACTTTCAAATAGAAAAAGAGAAGTAAAATAACTGTTATGCTGCTTTGCCTAACCTAAGGTTAGCTGGTAGAGAATGCCATATGGCATTAAGTTCGCCTTTTTGTACTGCTTTTTATTTTGAGTGCAATATAAAGTTTTTAAATAAATAAATAAATAAGGTGGAGTGTTTGTTGCTAACGGTGAAACTTCGTCGTCGTACCTATCCTTCGTATGTCGTATCGCAAATCCTAGAAGTATCTAACCGGGCGGCCTTAAGAGTCCTGTTTAGGAAGAAGTAGGGAACAACGACATTGCCGATAATTGCCTTATTTCCAAAATTCAACCTTCATAAGTTTGATAAATTCATCTACGGGAAAATGCATTAAACTTGAAAATAAATTCTTCAGGCATTCTTTCTTATTTATATGATCATGCCTGCCCATTTTTAGGGTTCCGTAGTCCTGACAAGGAACCCCCCCCCCCTCTAAAAACTAAACTATAATAAGAGTAATAGTCATTTGACTCATGTATTATAAAATTTCTTAACCAGTAAAAAATCCTTAGAAGAAAATATGAAAAGTGACTTCAGATGGAGTAATTGCTTGCTTCTGAATTAATATAGTATTGTGGTAACAACTCAGATCATAGAAGGGAATAGATGTGAAACGGGGGCGTGGCGCGTGTCTCCGCGACATGCCCAGAAACGAACATCGGCAGCGTAGCTAGGTTAGTCGCGATTCAGTCGTACTAAGGAAATGTTCTCCGATATTTTGGATAATGCGTCGTTACGTGCAATAAAACAAGTGAAACGAAGAACTACAGGAACAATGGAGTCATTTACTACATGTAAGTATTGCAAATCCATTGGTATTTAGCTTATAAATAAAAAAAACTAAACATTTTTACGAACGAATTCAGTGCCGTAACAGTTACTGCGATATCGAAATCAGTGGTGATAAAAATTCTAATACACTTGTACATTGACGATTTAGTTAGCAACCACTTTATGTCATGCTCAACTACTGCGCAATGTATTTAATTTCTTCCGATATCCACTGTCGTGTGAAAATACACAGTACGGCCGCATGTGCCGGTCGTAACATAGTGCCGTGCTCGTGTTCTAATGCGGTTTCCTATTATCGATAAATAGAAGTAAATTATAATTTTCTATTTTGTAATTTTAAATAAAAAAATGATGTGTTACTTGCGATTATAAGATTTTACAAAAAAAAAAAAAAACAGTAGAAGCCTCTTTCTTTATTTATTAGAGAATAAATTTTATAATAATACATTAACTTAAATTAGTAACTGTCAACTATGTAATTACTATAAGAGCTAGTTGAAAGCCTAATATAGGCATTATTTTTGATAAACATATGCGGTACGCAGATCGCCATAATTAACAAAATTCCAGCTCAATAGAAAACCGGGAAGTGGGTCAATTTTAAGTTGCAAGATTTGACGACAGACACCAGACATGTGAAAGTAATAAAAAGCTTGTAAAAAGTAAATGCGTTATAGTAGTTAATAATAACGTATAATAATAAAAAGGTTTTCATACATAAGCATTTAGTGAAATCAGTTTCGATCCTTGCCCCTAGCGATTTAAAGTATCGATATCTTGTCGACTCCATTTTATCTTTGTTCTCTCACTAGCGTTTTCTTAGTGTGCGTCACGTCACGCGGCCATTGATTGGCCATAAGGCATGCCTTCTGGCCAATCACAGCACTTAAGCCGGTTGCACATGTTGTCGTAGACTCTCAGTCGCTTTGTTTTTACACAGTTGAATGTGTGTGTGGGAGCTGTGGTGGGGGAAATGTGGGGACACTGGTTCTCGTTGTAGTTACGCGCGACTTCATATCTATTCTCTTTCTATGATCTGAGGGTAACAACGACGGACAACTACGGAACCCTACACTGCGCGTGGCACGACACGCACTTGCCCAATTTTTATTCAGTTATTTATGATTTTTATTTGCCTTTTACAGATGAAGAATAATATTTAACAAACCTCCTCTCAGCTTGGAAGATATTGCCAAGCAGGCCCTCCGCCGCTCGAGGAGCACTAGGGCTGGTGGGTACGTTTATTCATTAAAAAAAATGCTGAAACTTCGTTGTATACAGACAGGATAATACCATATTAAACTATTTATTATTTTTCAGCAAACAAAAACAGGGTCTTCATGGACCCTCCAAGGGAGACCCAGGAGCCCGCGAGCCTGGAGACAGAGTTCTTCGGATATCTCGGGCTCAGAAGACGCGTCGAAGGAGAGTCCAAAAAATGTCAGCAGTTCACAGCTATCATTTTTTGATGGCCTGACCGGCCAACCGGCTACAAAAAACTATGCGCTTACGAAGTTCGAGGGTAAATACATTTTTTAATACTTTCATCAAAGTACAATTATTGTTTGTGACGTGACGCAATCATTTAAACCTACTTCCATTTCCAATAACATCTAAAAAAGTGAAAAAGAAACAATCAATAGAAAAGGTACAATTTGAGAACTTCATTACAGACCGGAGAATACTATTAATCTATTTATTATTCTTCATTAAACAAAAACAGGGTCTTCGTGGATCCTCGGAAGGAGACTCATGAAGATAGGATCGTTCTTTATGATTTTTCTTTGCCTTTTACAGATGAAAAATAATAATAAACTTCAAAACTTGGAGGATTTTGCGAAGCAGGCCCTGCGCCGCTCGAGGAGCACTAGGGTTGGTACGTTTACTTATTTAAAACAAATGCTGAAACTTCATTGTATACAGGAGAATACAAATAACATACTCAACAATTTTTTTTTCAGTTAACAAAAACAGGGTCTTCTTGGATTCTCGAAAGGAGACACATGAGGATAGGATATTTCTTTATGGTTTTTCTTTGCCTCTTACAGATGGAGAATTAATGAATATGGATGAATTAGTCAAACAAGTCCTGCATCGTCCGAGCCTGATACGTTTCCTCTTTACCAACAAGGAAATTTTGAGTAACTTATATTATTTTTACGTAGGAACTAGAGATGAAACGGATAGTTGTTTGGCCGGATACCGGATACCGGATATCCGGCGAGCTGCTAGGCCGGATAGCCGGATATCCGGCGGCCGGATAGTTGTCCCATTGTCATGTTGCATGTCGTAACGAGTTTAGCGCTGCACATGTGCTTCGAACGACGCGATCAGTAGGTCTAGTAGACTAGACAAGTCACACTTTTCTAAAATCGAATTTGTTCGAATAGAATGTCAGATTTTGCAATTCGGGCGATTTCGGTTGCCATATGCATCGTGAGTATGTGACTGAATAGCGAAAATTCAATTAGTTTACTTGCTGCGTAATCTGAATGAACTGCATTATACAGGGTGACTTTGAAATCGTTGGCATTCTTTTTACAATAAGACTACTCATTTTTTTTTATTTATTTACAACGACAACAACACTACACTGTCATCACAGGACATCCCACTCCCATCATGATTCCCCAAATATGAGTCATATCAAATGAATTAAAATTTCAATATTTGAAATATTGTACAGACGACAGCACATAAATCTTCATATTGTGGCATCTTATTTACGGTTTAAGAACTTTATTTCTCATAAGAATTAACAATAATTCACTTCCTGAGAAACATTTCAATTTAAATTATTTAGACATAATGAGTGTACAACTAATTACAAACAAAATCAAACTATCAACATTCGAACAAAAATAAAAATAATGTGACGGTACACAACAAAAAACTTCGAGCCAAAGCATAACGAGTCACGACACGCATATTTCAATGTATTAAGTGTTATTTTGCAACAAAATGTATAGGATGATGTGCTGTTGATGTACAATAGTTTCAAACTCTTTTTAAGAGCACCATGTATCATGAGTAGTCTTTTATTAAAAGGATGCCAACGATTTCAAAGTCACCCTGTATGTCATCAGACCATCAGTGAAAAAAAAATCGCCTATTTTATTTGGCAATATTTCGACATTAAAATATATTTACTATTTATGTATTCGTCATTAGAGTGAATAGCCCAGAAAAGAAATCAGTTTTTTGAAAGGCCTTAATATGGCTTTTTTGTAACTTTTTGGACTTTAGATAAAAACCGTCATTATTATTGAATTGAATTGAATTGAAAAAATTTATTGTCAGACCGGGGTCCATAATAGTGTTAGTAACAATTTTCACTTAGCCTATGTTAGTAAGATACAAATAATGAAATATGAAGCCGCTTACATAGCACTGGAGACGTGCAAGCTAAGCCAGCGCCCCAGCAGCGGCGAGTCCCACCTGTCAGCCAATGCCCTCAGGATGCCATTTGTACTGCCGCGGAGACGCTCTAGGAGCGATGCGCTCCGCTTCCGAATTATCGCGTGGAAGCCGTCGGTGTGCGCTTCCGCAAACATGGTTGACGCGCTGCAGAACCGCGGCAGGCCAAGTAGCACCCTGAACGCATTGTTGTACTGCACACGCAGTGCGCTGTAAGCGCGCTGGGTAAAGCTGACCCATAGGCTGCACGTGTAAAGAGACTGGCAGTAAGCTTTTAAAATATTATAAGCCATTTTATTGATATTTGACTCAAAGATTAATGTGTTTCATTTTACTATAGGAAATTTTCGTAGTTTTTTTAATATCCGGTATCCGGCCGGATAGTGAGCTACTATCCGGTATCCGGCCGGATAGTAAATTTAGGCCGGATATCCGGCCTACCGGATAGTTGCCGGATATCCGTTTCATCTCTAGTTTCTATGTTAAAGGTACTTATGCCGAGTGGAGGAGATGCGTCAATCGCTGCGCATCATCGAGCAGTGCCTCAACCAGATGCCGCCTGGAGAGGTCAAGACCGACGACGCCAAGCTCACGCCGCCCTCCCGCGCTGAGATGAAGGTCTGTACTGCCTTGTAATAGAGTTCATAGTAGCTTAACAGCCTCATGCAATAGAGGTGACAATAGCTCAACTGAAAGACGCAAGACAGATAATGCTAAACACCCGGCCCTACCGCGCCGAAATGAAGGTCTGTACTGCCTTGTGATAGAGTCTATAGTCTGGTCCGTGAGCACGTAGAATTTTGTCCAATGACCCCAAGCTACCCATCCTTATCACTCGCGCGTAATTATGTTACTGTCACGCTCGCACACTCACTGCGGGCGCCCGTCGCACAGTCGCGACAGCAATATAATTACGCGCGAGCGATAAGGATGGGTAGCTTGGGGTCATTGGACCAAATTCTAAGTGCTCGCAGACCAGACTATAGACGGGTGACGCCATTCTTACTCTGGCTTGTCGCTGAGATGAAGGTCTGTAGTGCCTTGTGATATAGTCCACAATCGCACAACAGTCTTCACAGGTCTATTATGACGGCGGTAGAGACGTACTGCTCTTGTAATAGAGGCGACAATAGCTCAGCAGCAGTGCCTCAACCAGATGCCTCCTGGAGAGGTCAAGACCGACGACGCCAAGCTCACGCCGCCCTCCCGCGCCGAGATGAAGGTAAATAGCGTACAGAAATAACCCTCCTTTTGGCGTAGTCGGGTAAATGACAAAAATAACCTCGACACAATACCCCCAAGACTAAGGTGTTAACTTTTAAGTTCAACACAAATACATATAGGCACTCATTCGGCCGTTTGGTGTAGTGGTTCGAAACGGACTACTATTCCGGAGGTAGCGGGTTCGATTCCTGCACAGTACAAACATTTGTGTGCATGAACATATTTGTTTGTATTGGACTGGGTGTTTTCTATGTATATAATAATTGTATGTATTTACAATAAAAAAACGTATTTAAGTATGTTTATATCCGTTGTCTAGGACCCATAGTACAAGCTTTGCTTAGTTTGGGAATAGAAGCGCAGTGTAAAATGTCCAAGGATATTTATTATTTATATTGTCCAAGGATATTCATTCTGTCATATATGTCGCAACAACAAAACGGCGATAACTCAGCAATTGGTATACCTATAGCAAACCGCTGATTTTCAGCTATAGCCCGAGGACTACCGTGAAAGACGTGTTTAACATGACGATCGTGGTATGGTTTTACTTATAAACTCGATATTTAATTTCATGCACCTTGTCGCAATCATGTCTCTAGGACGAATAGTATTCGAGATATAAGCGAAAAACCGAAAAATAGGACCTTCAAACAAATAATATGACCTGACATATATTTTTTGCTTTAAGTTTCTTTAAATAAGTTTGTTAGGTAATTTTTTGTGTGCCATGTTGTTGGTATACCTTAATAAATAAAATACCCCTATAGTCAGTGCTGCAGTCACAACCCTAATTTATCGTTCTACGCGAATGAGGGTTATCGCGAATAAAAGATCCGCTAGATGGCGAGACGTGGATGTGGGGTCTGACTGCTGCGTGATTGATGGACTTTGACATATCTGTCAATGTCATGTCAAAAATAACCAATCATGCAGCATTTGGACCTCGCGTCTACGTATTGCCATCTGGCGGATTTTTCATACGCGAAAACCCTCATTTACCAGCTCCTGCAGTGAAGACCAAATTAATGACCTGGTGATGACAAATTTACTTTTTCTCCACAGACATCAATGGAAGCCCTGATCCACCACTTCAAGCTGTTCACGCAAGGCTACCAGGTGCCTCCCGGCGCCACCTACACAGCGGTCGAAGCGCCGAAGGGCGAGTTTGGCGTGTACCTCGTCTCAGACGGTAGCTCCAAGCCATACAGGTTAGTGAGTTTTGTTTATAGCATTTTGGACTTACATGTCAGTGAGAGTCTACCATTGGGGAGGCCTATTTTCAACAGTGGACGTCCTGTGGCTGAAATGATGATGAGAGTCTACGTAACCATAGATCGAAAGTCTTATTAACCGTGGGCAGAGATTAGTGGAAGTACACAATATACACAAAATCCAGAATCGTTTAAAACTGCTGCTGAGGTATATCCGAGAAACACAGGTCAGCAAATATACTTGTGTTTGACTTCTGCCCAAAAATCGCAGCAGTATTATCTCGCATAGCCGAGGCTAAACTAACAGCTAGTTTTGCTCTTGATCAGTCAAAAGAACGTCATTATGTAGTCATGATTAAATATTTAGACGGACGTAATTTTTTTATGTTATCTGTAAAATTTTATTAGATATATGAAAAAAAACCTATTGCATTCTACTTCACTTAGGCTGGGTTCAAATCGTCAAAAATATGTCATCATGCTCCATACAAAAAGCACCGGTTATCGTTAGGTAGTGTATCTGTGAGCACAGCCTCAGTCATATCATTTGCCTAACGAAAAAAAAACATATATAATTTGACGTTTTACCAAATATCCTCCAAATCCCTCTCAATTCCTTTCCCAGGTGTAAAATCAAGGCGCCCGGTTTCGCCCACTTAGCAGCTTTGGAAAAGGTCGGCAAGAACTCCATGTTAGCTGACATCGTGGCCATTATCGGAACCCTGGACGTCGTGTTCGGAGAAATCGACCGATGAACCGGTTTTGGTAACCAGAAAACAGGTTTTGTTTGGGTGTTGATTTAGTGGAAATTATGAGGCATTTTTGTTGAAAAGCAGTGATAAAAAAACGTTCATAACTATAGTCTGGTCTGTGAGCACGTAGAATTTTGTCCAATGACCCCAAGCTACTCATCCTTATCGCTCGCGCGTAATTATGTTGCTGTCGCGCTCGCACACTCACTGCGGGCGCGCACAATCGCGACAGCAATATACAGGATGGGTAGCTTGGGGTCATTGGACAAAATTCTACGTGCTCACGGACCGGGCTTTAATTAATTTCGTTGCTGGTCCAATGACAGTTTAACTTTCCCTTAGGACAAACTTGACCTCTCTGGTTGTGTTTTTGGTGGCTCATTTGTAGATCCTGACTACACAGGAGTTGTTAAAATCTTTATATCATCAGGTCATTTAGTCTCCAAAACAGGAGCACGACCCTCTAATTTACAAATGGAGGATTTGTCCTACACTCCCCACACTGGCCAGACGGGTTGGGGAGGCCTGATGTTCGCATATTTGAACATAATGGATGAAAAAAAAACATGTGAAAAACTAAAGGTCACGGTATAAATGAAATAATATCAAGTAATAGTAACGTTTCTATTTTATTAAATCAACACTCAAACACCTTATTACCGGTAAACGGTAACGTTAAAAATTAAAATAGCCGGTAAAAAACTGGTTGCAACCGGTTTTAGCTTGTAAGCGACTCAATAGCAAATGGCTGTACATTATTGTAATATATTACGTTTGGATTAAATAGTATCTAATAGAAACCTTAATTTTTTATTATTTTCTTTCTACCCTGTTTTTTATGCAGTAATTTATTGTTTTGTTTCAATAGTGCAAAGCCGTAAACATCTATTTATGATAGCTAGTGTTAAAATCAATAAACGTTTATCAAAAAGCAAATATGTTTTTCATTTAACATATTGATGCAGTTATCTGTAAATAAGATATCGTATCATCCAATTAAATAAATGTTTTAAACTAACATAAACTGCCAAAATAGGGAAATAATCTTTACTACCTTTTCGGCGAGCTTTTTGAAATTAAGGTCACAAATTCCATACAGTCCATGATACTTCCTCACTATTCTTGTTAAATATTAGTGCCCCGAATTGAAAAAATAGTATTACGAAGTTGAATTAAACGAAGAATTTGCTTTAAATGTATTGTATTTCAGTTAATTAATATCAATTCTACAATAACACTAGGTACTTGACTTCAAGACACCGATTTTATCAATAAAAAAACACACATTGCAAAACGAGAAATATGTTGATATCACAAAATTAAACGAGCCGTGTGCAGAGACGTCCTATCGATAAGATGTCCTGAGCCGAACTGAACAATGCAAATAATGTCAAACTGCCGAACTACCCTCTTTTTCTGTTCGAATATGTACATTTATCAGACATACCCACATATCGAAAGTTCTCGAAAAGAAGCATGAAACCGCACAGGTATGTAATAAAAAAAACTGTTACTGTTGGCGCTTCTCGGGTCCTCGGGCTTCATCGACATCGATCGAGAAGCGCCAACAGTTACAAATATTATTTTTTTGTGGCTCAAATGAGTCACTGAGTTTTTAATTCAATACATTTGTTTTTATTAAATTACATATTAGCACGGGGCATAGTAGGACGTTAGGGAATAAAGCCATCATTATTAACCTACAGAATAAAATACAATAATGATAAAATTATGTCTTATATTTACTCGCAGTTCATTTTTACACTCATTAGCCTAAATATAAAATCGTAGTACATTCTACGACACAATTCCTTGCGTCATCACAATCCAATATTTGGAACATCTTTCTAGCTTAAGAGCCATTTCACAAAAATATTCCGCGCGAATTTAGGTAAAAGCTGTCAACGCAACGTCAAAAGAGTAAAAAGAACGCTGAAATGGACAAAAAAATCTTGAGCCGTGACCGTATTAAGACTTGATTTAAGTTATTAATTTTAAGGTAGAATGAGGTAGGTATTCAAACTTGATAAATTAATTTAAATTTTTAATAGAGTTTATTAAGTCTTTTATATTTCGATTCATAATGAAACACGAATAGGTATAATATGTAAAATATATATTAAGTACAAAATAAAGACAGTCACGTAGTGAAAAAAAAATCTGCCCCCTTACAGCTCCATCATCGGACCCTGGATACGAACTATTCGTCAAGGCGAATCACACAAGCCCAAACTCCATAGGGTTCTATTGTTTTGTTACGGAGGTGGCCATTGCATCTCCTCCAGATCCATTATCAGACAGAGCTAAGAAATAAATAAATAAATATTATTATAAGTAAACAAATAACTAAAATAATTCATCTTACTATCTTACTTCGCTTTACGACACGAACGCACGTAAACGTCACGGCGGGAAAAATGACACAGGTCCTGCCTTGACGGGCGCTCGCGCCATACTAATCGATGTCGGCTTGCGTATTGTAATTTATACTGATATTCACATCAATATTTTGACAAAGTGGTTACTAATATTTAAACAATAACTGTAGAAATCAATTCTACAATGAATATTCTTTATTTTGGGATACTTTTATTGCAGTTATTGCTGTGTTTTTAAACCAAAAACCACGATCAAAATGTGACGTTAATCTTCAAATTTGCCAAATTATTTTTAGATTTTACTCAATAATGGTAATGAAATTCAAGAATCTATTTCATTAATGGACTACAAGAATATATGTCCGATGATTACTATATATTTTTAAGCTTATTATATGAGCATAAATAATAGATACAGGACTTTGAAAATGAGTCTGCGGCAATTTTTCCGTAAAATGGTTGTGGGAGATGGGGCACTGTGAATTAAGCAAAAGAGTTTTAGTAAATCCGTTTCATTAATGGTCAACACCAAGGATTGACCTGTCTTTCGCAGTTATTAAATAATCTCTGGGTGTTGCTTAAGATAGTAATTCATGCTTCCAAAATCTTAGAAATTCGCACGAAAATGTAAAATGGCTCTTAATAAGCTCGCTCCAAAGCCTATGGAGCAAATTCATGGAATATCTTTCCAACTCTATTAATAAGTTTGCTCCAAAAGCTATGTAAAGATTGTGTATAAACTTTCAGTCCAAGCCAACATTTATTTCTATTTTTTGATCGTTTACCATCCATCGAAAAAGCAAGTGTAAATACTACACAAACACATTTTAACAAATAAATATTTGCTACAATTATAATAAGTTTGTGTTGACCAAAAAAACTTACTTTAACTTACGCCCGTATTCACAAACGCGATGCTTGCTTAAGCGAAGCAGCAAATCGAACGCACAGCGTTGAATAGAGCTCTGTGATTGGTTCGTGTTACCCTGTGCGTCCACGCGCACTGTGAGACCTCATAGTAATGTTTGTGAATACGGGTGACACCTCGAAAGCCGTTGTCCGTACATCTGATATTAATTTAGAGCATGTAAGTTCATTTCGATTAAAATGTATCGTTAAGTTGTATCACATTGATTTTTGATTTACAACTAATTTCATTCGTTTATTTATACCTTAAAGTCAAATAATTAGAATAGTGCCATACGACAACAAAGAGACACGTTACGTTCAAATCAAGTTTTTTTTTACAAATCAGAGGATTATTCGATTTCCATTTGTGTTTTACACAGAAATAGATAAACTGTATAGACATTTTATGGAAAAATGAGATAGTCCAAGAAACACCCTGAAATCATTCGGATTGGGAATAAATGGGTAGTTTTATTACAAAGCAGATTTTACCCCACTGAAAGATCAATGTCGAATGAAAAATGGGGTATACAGGGTGTTAGGTAAATGGGTATATGAGCCGACACTAGCCCATGTTAACATATGCATATAAACGGTATGGTGAAGTCAGAAATTTGATATCATGATTTTAATTTTTTAAATGTTCATACAAAATAAAATTTATAAAATCAGATTTGTATGAAAATAAAAATAATTTAAATCATAATATCAATTTTCTGACTTTACCATACCATTTATATGCAGATGTTAACATGGGCTAGTGTCGGCTCATATACCCATTTACCTAACACCCTGTAGAAGTTATAGACTGACAAAGTTTGTATGAAAAATCATGAGTTATTTGAGATTTTTACCAGTTTTTACAATATTAGAAATATATTAATTATAACAGGATTACTATACTATGCAGTACGCTCGGTTTTTAGATTATATCCTATCCTATTCTGAGTTCTTTTGGCCATTTATGTACCTTCCCTTTTTATATTGGTTTTCAATAAGGTTAAGTCGCTTCTCATAAGCAGACCAGACACAATGGTAGTAAGTTAGTTGAAATAAAGTACAGATCGTTTCATCCACTCGGACGCGCTCCACCATTCTTCCGCGAATGTTAGAGTGTTATCGGCACACGCTAAATGCTCCATGAGTGCACACGCACACTACAATAATGCCTTAAAGTAGGCGCACACCGTTGATTTTTAGTTGGCCGATAGTTGTGCCCGATTTTAATTTGTATGAAAAATCGGCCAAATCGAATCGGCGTAGTGTGCGCTCTTCCATACATGCCCATACTGATCAACTGCCCGACTAAACTATCGGCCGACGAAAAATCAACGGTGTGCGCCTACTCTTACGGATTGCTCGGACCACACTCCCCGCGCCCGCGCGACCGGGACCACACATTGCTGGGGCGCGCCCGAGTGGATGAAACGAACTATAATGACGGTTATAATACGACAAGGCTATTGGTATGTAGTCCGGTCACCTAGCACAAAGAATTTTGTCCAATGACCCCAAGCTACCCATCCTTATCGCTCGCGCGTAATGAAGAATGTTCACTAATTTTGTTTTTTAGCTTTCTGTATTCTCTGTTAAAAATAAAAAATACACGTGAAAGAATTATTTCGATACGTTAATTAATTTCCAAGATATTGAATTTTAAAAGTGCGGGAGGCGACCGGCCCGCCATTTTATGCGCGTGACGTCATATTACAACGACTGGCTCATATTTGTATGGGTGGAATCTTGCAAACTGAATTAAGACCCACTTCCAGGCAACCGATTAAGCTGAAATTTCGCAAACACATGTGATTTGGATGACCATGCAATATTATGATGACATGGAGCTGATCTGATGATGGAGCTGGAAGGTGGCCATAGGAACTCTATAATAAAACGACTTAAATGCATCGAGTTTGGGCTCGTTCGTTTTGTATTGATGAGTATTTTAATTATATATGTAGGAAGTGAGTCGGACAGAATGAATTAATAAGGCAGAGATATCAAGATATAGCTATTTTTATTAATTATAAGAACAGCAATTTAATCAATGGTAGTGATTCAGTAATTAGTCTTAATTAAGTAGCGTACAGCTAACACTTCAATTGTGGCCAATGCTCAGGCTTTAACCACAAGTGACTTTATTTTAATTAATTATAAAGCGCCTATGGGCATTTTAATAATTAATGATAATAATTAACTTAACATTTAAATTAATTATCCAATAGGTCTAGGAACAGCTTAGCAATAGTACAAGGTGTGCACCGTGCCGCGCCAGAGCCAAGACTGCCTGCTCCGTCGCTGCGCGCTCGATTTATACCCGTTGCAAAACAACCGTAGTGGAGGTGGGGGAAAAGTGAAAGGCGCTTGCTCTGACGTTGTACGGTGCAACTGTTGTTTACGAGTTTGTAACAAGTTCGGCGTGTGATGACGCCGCCGTCATATATAGTAATCGGGGTCTAATGATGGAGCTGGAAGGTAATTCGCAATAAAACGAAACAATCGCATCAAGTTTGGGTTTGGTTCAATTTTAATTTCTGTGATGAGTCTGGGTGTTAATATGTATAATAAGTTTGTATTTACAAAAAAAAAATATTTAAGTATGTTTATATCCGTTTTCTAGTGAGCGGACGCTGTGAATGTACGTCACACGGGGTCACGTGACCGTCGGCGGGACTCAATATTTAAGCGAACTTTGAATGCCTATAAAATCATAACTACTGGGTATTTTTGAATGAAATAAAAACTAATGTATTTGTAAATGTAAAAGCTTAACTGTAACTTAGGTTTCAAGTGATTTTGCATACCTAGTAACATTCTCAATTATGTTGCTGTCGCGCTCGCACACTCACTGCGGGCGCCCGTCGCACAGTCGCGACAGCAATATAACTACGCGCGAGCGATAAGGATGGGTAGCTTGGGGTCATTGGACGAAATTCTACGTGCTCGGCGACCAGACTTTAGGGAGATTTAAAACGTCATTACCGAAGTAAGAAATGACTCGAGCGTCCGTCCTACTTGACGCGTTTCTGCTGCCTCTGCCGGTAGATGTCGTTGACTGGTGGTGCGACGCCTAAATCGTCGTCGTCTGAATCTTCACCGGCTTTTCTTCGGCGACCCTGGAATGGAAAATGTAAGTCAGTGTCTGTTCATAACTGTTTAGTCTATATTTTTAACATATAGGCGTTTGTTTACAACTCCTTAGTAGTCTTTGTTATAAAATGAAGGTATGGATTGTATAGGTCGCGAAGCAAAAGTTGAGGCGACCATGTAATATTTGAATATAGCACACAAACAACATAATATTCATATTTACATATTGAATACAATAGCTACCTCGTTCTTTTTGAATGTCTACAAGCGAGACAGAAAGCATTTGTCAATCGGACTATGCAAGAAATCAACACAGACATCGTATAAAATACAAATCTTTGCTTGTGTTGATGGCCTCAACTCTCTGCGTGATCTATGCCCGTTTTCACCAATTTTAGGTGACCCATAAGGTAACAAATGACAGGAATTTTGTTTACATAGGGGTCACTTAAAAATTAGGGATTGATGGTGAAAACGGGCACTAGCCAGTTAGCCAGCGTCATTAGTTCGTGACACCCAAAGTGGCCAAAAAGTTGACAACAATAAAAACACAGAATGTACTTTTTTAAGTTGCCTGAAGACACTGAGAGGTAAATAAGTAGTTAATATTATTCATGATAATTCATGTATTTCCTCCGCCATTTCACGCAGTTTGGCACCTCACGTCACATCATTTTACCGAAGTCAGCCCTATAGCTTCGGCGCAGTGCCGATCACTGACGTTTGTCAACAAAATGGTGCTTGACTCTTGAGACAGGCTAAATTACACCATATTGTTAATGACATTGAGCATACATTTTTTTAAATACCTTCACGAAGTAAAATTTCTGTACGTAGTACTTATTATTATTCTGTGGTAGTACTTATTATTATTCTGTGGTAGTACTTATTATTATTCTGTACGTAGTACTTATTATTATTCTGTACGNGGGCAGCGAAAGTTGTTGTTGTAGGTGTTGATTGAAAGGCCGTGGTTTCACTAATTAACTATGTTGGGAGCATGCGCTGACAAACTTTCAGCCTTTATAAAATAACGTAGGTCTGGCGTTCAGTAGCTCTTAGTCTATTATATCCCAAATCAAAATGAAAAACAATTCAATTATGGCAAATGATGCCAAATCACAAATGTTGGATTATTTACATTCATCTATCAAAGTTCATGCATATTTGAACACTACACCGTGTATTTAACTGTTAAGGGAGAGTCCGCTAATTTGGACCAGTTTTTTTCAATCCCATTTTACACATAGTTTTCTTTTGTTTTTGCTAATGTCCATGGTATATAATAAAAGATACATTATTCAACTTACTATTTCATGAGTATTAATTAACATGATTGTTNATAAAAGATACATTATTCAACTTACTATTTCATGAGTATTAATTAACATGATTGTTGTATATTTAGCACAAATCAACAAAGTACGAGTTCAGAGCTTCGGTCCAATTTAGCCAACCGGTTCGATAATTTGTACCACAGGGTTACTAAATTCAATTTCAATAAATTTCAATCCTATAAAAAAACTATGGCAAAATATTATACGATACATTCTTAACAAATTAGAAAACGAAAAGGAACAGTAGTTAATAACATAGACAATCGATATTGTTTTACACGTTATCACGATTTTGAGTACAAGTTTTGTAATTCCAATTATCGTAACGCACACTTCTACCTAATCTACTTTGCCAGTCTTTTGCTTTCATTTATTGTTAGTCAAACATAACTACGCTATTATAACTTCAAAATATGATTTACTAAAAAAATGTCAAAATCCTTTGGTAAAGTTCCATACAACTTGATGTGGTACAATTTAGCCGACTAGGTGATAGTGCTTTTAAAAAATCGGTAAAAAATATAGCTTATAAATACCGAAAAATGTTTTGAATAATTGTAATCCACACTAATTTACGCTTCTAAATAATATATTAGAAAGACCCTGTGATTTAATTTAACAAAATTACAAACTAAACATGTATTGTCAAAAGTTACTTGAAAACAATGAAAAAATACTTTTCAAAATAAAACACACGTGTTTGTTGTCACGGCAAAAACCACATGGCCGATATTAATTGATTTTAGTTGTGTATCGCTGAATGTTGCAATTACAGACATTGAATAAATACTTTACGAAATATGAGGGTGGTACAATTTACCCGGCGGTACAATATACCGAACTCTCCCCTATATTTGAAATAACTCAATCACACGAATGTTAACTGGATAAATACGTTATGGTGATAAATTGATGCTGTAACTACAGTAATTATTGTTTGAATGTAACAAAGCGTTTTAATTTAATTAATAACTATTTTAAGGCAGGATGTTTGTTTTCATACTGGCATGATATGGACATACATCCTATGATTATCAAGCGCTATCATGTTGTAAACAAAGTGCATAACTCATGTTAATTATAAATAGATTAGGTATAACATGAAATGCAATTAAAACATAAAAGAACATCGCGTAGTAGTCTTAACTTTATTTCGATGCGTATCTTTTGTACTAACTTCTTTTTTCATTTACACAAAGTGACTGTTACTTTGGTAATTTACAAAATACAGATTACAGAAAAATTCGGCAAATAAAACGTTCATTAAATACATTATTTTGATGTCACACTGACTTTCAGACATTGGTACAAATGAGTAACAAAAATATCGTCTCATTGACGCAAGATAACGCTTACACGTAAATATCAAGCTAAAATCGAGCACTAACCCAAATATTTTCACACAGAAAAATTTTCACGCATTTTTATAACCATAACTCAAAGTATCATAGAAAATCGTAGGGCATTAAACTCGGACACAGCATCTGTCGGTACAGTCCACTGCGCTAAAGTGTACATGACTCCGAGTAAAAATCAAATAACGTATTGCAAGGCACACAGTCGGCAATAATCTTCGTTTACGTGCCTCCCACTGATCTTAAAAAGTCCGCAGTCGAGTCCAAGCCTGTTAAGATCAAGCAGTTCAAATAAAAGCAAAAGTTTCATAGTTTTTTATATCCTCTTTTTCGTGGAACTACTTATTTACTGTGTTCCAATTTGTGCTAATACCTAATCTATAGGTTACGTTTACCTGAGTCAATGCCTAAGGTAGGTGAGCGACACGGGAGAGGTGACATTGACTTACTACGTGACAGAGCATACAAATCTGAGGTAGAATTGTGTAAAGCAATCGTATTCATTTGACAGTTCATAAAGTACGATAAAGTCAGTTAAACAAAGCGTTTGACAGAATAAGCGTACGTTACCACCTCACCAATTTCCACCTCAGAAGCACATTAATTTGAAGTCCCTATGACATTTGACGTCACAATACTCTCGCGTACCGCTCCCATACCTACCTCAGGCACTGGCTCAGTTAAGAGCTATAGTCATATTTTTTTTAAGTTTCTAAATTACTATGATTTGAGTGTTAGGTACTAAGACTGAGTTGCACCATCTTACTTTGACCGTAACTATAACAACAACTACCGTAGTTTTTGTATGGATTTTGACTGACTTTTGACGTTTGTTAAAGTTAAAGTAAGATGGTGCAACCTGGTCTAAAATTCTGAAAGTTGATTTCTATCAGCTGTACCTACTCTTAATGCTTGGCAAAATGTTTGTTTGTTGATTTCTATCAGTTGTAGGTAGGTACACTTAAATCTAGATTTGTCTGGATTAGGAAAATAAAGAAGAATAAGTGAAAGGCGAAACAGCCTTATTGTGTCTCACATCTCTCAGGCTTAAACGCCAAATCGGATTACATAAATGTTACTTATACACTTATCTACTTGTATTTATTTTCATAAGTAGGTATTACTTGATCTTGAATCTTTTGATCTAGATTTACTAGAATCTTGTAATTATATTAAACAATACAAGAGCTGTGAGTTTCTTTAAGAGATTAGGTACTCATATTACCTCAAAAAGTATGATAGTTCTGATGATAAGTATACGGAATACTCTAAAGAAACCATAGCGTCAAATATTCTCCCCAATTAAGAATTCTCTTCTTCTTCTCTTATTTTGGCAATGACTTGGTTTTGAGAACCATTTCGCCAATGTTAGGAATTCTCATCCTATAATAAAAGATGGCAGAACATGGCTTTACGATTCTTGTTCCAATATTCTTAGGCCTTATCTTACAATCTCTACAATTTTGGTAAATCCGGGTCATGCATCCACCGTCGAGTGTCGTGTCCGTTTCCACTGTGCTATTCCGGCTGTGTTCACTTGTACGCCCGTTTTAAGGCCACAGCGAGAAAATGGGAGGAGACACGTCGTACGTTGTTCGCTTGTTTCCATTTTTAGCAAGTTTCAAGGAAAATATCGTGGAAAATTTCCGACGCGGTAAAGAGCCATCGCTTAGAGTAATGCGTCCAGGTAATACATCTGTTCCGGGGTTTAATGTGTTAGTAGTAATTCAGGCGGAAGAATTGTGGAAAGTTAGAAATCGCGATTTTAGTTTTTAACATTTGCTGTTGTTTTGTTTGTAAGTTACGCGTATTACATGAATAGTTTGTCATACCTCTTTAATTTTAAACTATAATAAATTTATTAAAATATGTAGTTTACTAGGTACCGAAGGAGAAAAATAACGCTTCATGCCTTCATTCCGATATAATAATCTCATTAACAAAATTATCACTTCACGGGATTTATTGCAACAATATCTATTTCATTAACAAAGTTAATCAACTGACTATGGATACAGCATAACAGATTTACAGAGGTACTATGTATAACAATTTTAAGCATTATTTATTATGCAGTGAATTACACGATTATAGCCACTTTTAAATTGGTTCTTTATTACGTACTTCAATAAAAATAATAGTCTGGATATTTTACAACATCAGCATTATCATCCAACTTCTGTTTAATCCCCTTATAATGGTTCCTGTTCATTTCTACGAGAGTCTTCAAAAACCTGTAATAGTGCACCGTTCGTTCATAAGCTTTTGTAGAGTTCTTCTTGTTGAATTTCTGCATGTAGTTTTTGTAAAGCTTATCTGCGTGGTCTAGATCATACAGGTCTATGGTATCAATGTTTTTCGGCTCTGGCTTAGGTTCTATTCGATTTCGTAGTCCGTCTGTGGGTTTCGTGAACTCTCTGTGCAATTTTGTTATATCATCTACAAATAGAAACAAAAAAAAAACAATCAAATTGCAGTCTGTTGCCATCACATACATTTTAGTTGAAAAATCACATCTTACAACTAACTATATGACATACTTTGATTAATAAGTCGTTTATGAATTTGATATGATTTCTGTCATGATGAACAGTAACCACTTAGTAGATCTATTGAAAGTACATTACATACTTTCGTCATTTATGACAAAACAGGTTTATATTAATAAATGACTACAGCAAGGAATCCATATTCTACAATATATAAAAGAAAGTCGTGTTAGTTACACCACTTATAACTCAAGAACGGCTGAACCGATTTAGCTGAAAATTGTCAGGGAGGTAGTTTCGAGCCAGGAGAAGGACATAGGATACTTTTTATCCCGTTCGAAATAAAAAAAGAAGTCTGCTTATTTATTGCCATTACGGCGGAACAAAGTTCGCCGTGTCAGCTAGTTTGTAATAAAAGTAAAAATTACTAAGAAAAAATACACTGCTAAAAAAATATTATAAGCTAGCTTTTGCCCGCGGCTTAACCCGCGTGAAATTTAGTTAGTCACAAATCGTCATAAGTTATAGCCTATATGTTATTCTACATTACAAGGAACAATACTGTAAAGTTTCATCAAAATCCGTTCAGTAGTTTTTGCGTAAAAGAGTAACAAACATCCATCCAGACATCCAAACTTTCGCATTTAAGTATAATATTAGTAGGACAAATGGAGGCATACAGTTAAATACTTACATGGAGTGATATTTAATGCATAGTGTTCCTCAAAGTTGCCTTGGTTGATATCGGCATATTTATTTAAAACATAAATCGTATCGTTCCCCAAGGTATTTTCATTCAAAGTAGTTATTCTGTTTAAATTTTTAACAAAATTTCCAAAAGCGCGCTTTTCAGCTCTTTTACTTTTGTACACTTTATGATATTTTTCTTTGTAAAAATTGAAAATTTGAGTCGCATTCTGCGAATTGTAAATAACTGTTTCTACGTTGTTGAGAATAATCAACAGTGCTATGCTTACTGACAACATTGTTGTACAAACTGACTTTTAATTTGAAATTTCCAGCAAATTTCACAGATCAAATCAACGATAATAGTACACTGAGAAAAGTGTTTGGTTGCTTTTTACACAAAAAAGTGACTTCTAAACCAAGTGTTAACCTATAACCACAACAAGTTTAGTTAACAAAATATTAGTTTGTTTAATAATTTACACAACATGTTATTATTCTCTTTACCAAAGTTAGTAGTAACCTCCAGTTCGCAAGTCAATTTTACTGTGTAAGCAGTAACCAAACAATTTTTTTCAGTGTATTGCGACGTCTTCCATTATATCAGAAAGTTCCGATACTAAATCTGCTACAATCAGCGACTTCAGCTGGAAAACATTCAGCGTATAATCAGCTAATCCGCCGTGAAATAACCGAATTGGAACTCAACATGACGTAAGTGGCAAGGTATTTACAGCTCTATATTAAATCTCCCGCTATCCGACATCGGATCGGGACAAAAGGAGATTTTCTCCGAAGTTCTAGGCCGAACGAGGAAAATTTACATCACAAACAAAAAGAGAAAGGGAACTTGCCAGACGTGAAATTACAACCGTTGGGATCAGGGCATGCTTCGGCTGAGTAATATAAGTGGGGGTTGACACCTCTCTTATTTATCACTCGCCTTCAGTTCGGCTTCCTGACCTTTTTAAATAGCGCTGATGAAATATTGACATGGTTTCCGCTAGTCCGAGTGTAAATGATTTATCTTTTTATACGGTGTCAGAATTAGTGAAAGGAAAAGTCAGCCTACCTATACAAATATAAGTGCTCTGAGGGGCACCGCTCTCAACCCAACATTTTATTTCATATACAACAGTTGTCATTTATTTATGGCAGTTATTCTTTAATAGACTTTCATTTATTTACTCTATGACTTTTCAATACCAATAAATCGTACCAAACGCTTCTTTACTAAAAGAAAAAAGACACTTTTTGCGAAACAGACCTAACAATGGGTAACTTTAGCTAACATTATTACATTCAATCCAAAACACACAAAACAACTCGACAAGACAAAAGTTCTATGTTAACCTTTCGATTTCTATTTATTTAGGTTGAAACCTCTCTAAAGTCATTACTAAAATCTACATTGTACAAGTTGGATGTTGATAAGGATATTAGTTCTTGCGAAACAACTACCAAGCGAAGCCGCGGGCGAAGCTAGTCAATGAGCATAGTTGAGAATAGAATCTCAAACTTTGCTGGTTCCTTTGGAACGTCTATTTAGAGAGGCGATTGGCAATGGAGGAAATTGCTGTCTTAGAACAACTTAAATTAAACATCTTTAATTAAACGTGGACCGTAAAGTTAAACATGACGGCTGATAGGTTTGAATTGTTTATTATTTGATATCAAATACACAAAACTTAAAAATAAGTTTTTTTTTAATTACTATTTTCTTCCAAAAATTCGGTACACCTTCAATGTGCATATAATATTAATAAATTAAACACCAAATCAACGAAAATCTACTGTTTAATCTTAGAGTGGGCGCAGTTGCCGGAAGAAAAAATATTTAAAAATTCAATCCGGCGATTTGACCCGTGGACCAAGCTAAAAGTGGGCCAAGTCACTGGCAGACTGATAGTTCCGTTAACCCCTCGAGCTAAGCTAAATAAGTATATACCTACGTACTTGTGTTACAAGTAGGTTCACCACAATTAATAGTCTAGCGGCGACACCAACCAACTGGGCTATTGTCGCTCCTAACCTAGCATCAAAACTGTACGAAATTAAATTAAAAATAATTGTTATACTAGAACAAGTTAAATTTTAATCAGCCGTAAAAATCTTATCGCACTAAAACCCAAACTTTCAAAGAGCAGAAAGGTCATTTCAGTTAAGCCGCGCCATTTTACACTTCTAAGCCGACTTTATGTTCTTTTTACGATTTTGCAAACTAAAGCTAAAAGTGGATAATGAAATTTAATATTCATGCGTAAACTAGACACTGCTATCGTTACTGGGGTCGCGAATTTAATTTTGACCCTTTGATCTAATATAATATTCCGGGGTGAACTTTAACCGGGTTAAAGTGGTTACATACTGTAACACCTCTGTTTAAAGGTTAAAGGCTGCGTCTGACCTAGGGTTGCATTTCCATACGGGAGACAAAGTGATATGGATTTAAAGAGCTAGTAATAAAATATGATTTCTGATTTTAAAATCATGAATCAACTACATGGAAATTCAACAATCGCAACCGACAAAAAAGCCTTACCTTGGATTGCGCCATCTTCATTATCATCATCATCATTTCAGCCATAGGACGTCCACTGCTGAACATAGACTCCAATGATTTCCACAATGGCCGGTTAGTGCTGCTACCTTTATGAAGTCGTCGGTCCACCTTGTGGGTGGACGTCCTACTTTATATTTGCTATCACAAACGTAAAAAGTCTGACAAATTCCATACAAACATACTGGTTAAAGTTATAGTTACTGTAAAGTTACGGTGATGCAACTCAGCCTTAAAATCCCAATAACTATTGAAATACATTAACACTATACAAGTACTAAGTATCATCACAGAATAATAATAAGTACTACGTACAGAAGTTTTACTTCGCGAAGGTATTTAAAAAAATGTATGCTCAATGTCATTAACAATATGGTGTAATTTAGCTTGTCTCAAGAGTCAAGCAAGTTTGTCAGAAGTTTTGTTGACAAACGTCAGTGATCGGTACTGCGCCGAAGCTATAGGGCTGACTTCGGTAAAATGATGTGACGTGAGGTGCCAATCTGCAGAAAATGGCGGAAGAAATACATGATTTAGCATGAATTATCATGAATAATATTAACTACTTATTTACCTCTCAGTGTCTTGAGGCAACTTAAAAAAGTACATTCTGTGTTTTTATTATTATTTAGGCAGTTAAATACTGCACAGTATTTAGTGCACCATTTTCTTTATTTTTTTCCATCATACACAAGAATACGCGTGCGTGAGTCAATGTTCGCCCGTATGTGAGGCCTTGTCGAATAGTACTCTTGTAGGGGGCAATCGTGCGTGTTTTGTTTTCGATGTAAACTCGCGGAGATGAACGAACAGGCCTGGTATCATTAAATTAAAAATAACAAATCTCCTCTAACACTAGAAAGGAAACCCGACCTATGTGATCTCTATCCCTTTAATCTAAAAGTGCAAAATCCCTTTTAAGAACGTCCTTAAAAAGTCCCCTTTTCACCACAGCTTTAGTGGATACCATCCTTAGGTTGATGTTCCACTAAAACTTGCGACGCTTATTGCTAAGTGGTGACGAAAAGTTGCACTACCTTACTTTAACCGTAAATATAACCGTGACCGGTGTTTTACTGTATGGAGTTTGACAGACTATTTGACGTTTGTTAAAGTTGAAGTAAGAAGTGCAATCATCATTAACGAATCTTTCGCTTTTGTGTGCTATTTTACGTTACATTAATAACTTAGCCCCAAGCAAATTATAATTAATGCATGACATGCACTGCACCACAAAGTGAAAAACAAGCACATAATTGAAACCCTAGGCCACGCGGTCGTTCAAACTCACGCTCGTGTACACCATAACGGTCTAGAACTAGACCGGCGGACTGGCTGTGTTGGTACCATCATCGCTACGGTGCACAAGCGAGGAAGTTCATTGAACCATGCCCCTACAACAAACCAACCATTAAAGGTTAAGCTTGTCTTGATTGAGCGATCTCATTTCCCCAATACTTTGCTCTGTAGCTTATCACATCTTTACTGGAACACCACCCTTAAGTACCTCCCTTACCCCGTAATCTGTTCGTGCCCCATCCAGAGCGAGGTGATTAAAATTCCCCTCATTAGGGATATTATTTGTTGGGCTCCAAGCATTAATGATACTCAATTTGTTCAATGCAAATCGATGGGTTCCAGCCAGGTTCGTTTTAAATAAATAATTTCCTATCCGATACACCAATCAACTAATGTTTACCGGTGGTAATACGAAATCGGTATTTGCACTGCAATTTAAAAAAAGTGAGCTTTTACTGGTTGAACCTAGCGGATTCAGAAAAAAGGCAATTTCTTCATGGATTTTAAACAAGTACAGGTCAAAGAAAATAGCAGATCTTTTCTATTTAAGTAACTTCTTGTTTATAGTTGTTGCGGAGAAGGAACGACAACTGAAGGGGTAAACGAATTCTTGAATGGAGAATACGTCGTCTCTTCTATAGAACGCCTTCCAGCTAGGTGACACTCATGCGGAGGATAAGACGGTGAGTAAAATAGCATGTAAGCTGCATGATGATGATGGTGATGACACTCGAGTGAGGCATCGGATCGTTGCTGTTGGTATTTTAGCTCAAAAATACCCCTGAACCGTGGCTGGCAATAGTTTTTTTCGAGGTAGACTCTAGGTCAAAAGTAAAACGATTCATATCAAAGGTATAAGTAGCCGAGTCAGCTTACAAGGCTTATCAATAAAATACCATTTAAGTAAAAAATAGACATTATCCAGTACCCTAGACGTAGCGTCTGCTTCAGGTCCTACTCTTTTAAGATTGGATTTCCACGTAACTAGAAAATAAGTTCAATGTTACTACATCTTACTAATGTGTGTTGTTTGTGTTAAGACGGACTTAGGGCAAACAATATAAAACTAGGGCAGGAGTATTATTTGCTCTTTATTCTTGTTCTTTTGTCGACTTTGTCGTATGAGACAATTAATGAAATTACTGTTCAATACACCACAATGGAACTCAATTACAGCATAATGTTAATGACTAGAAATAGTACGGGATGTATGTTTTGTAGATTTAAGCTGAGTTACATCTAACTTTAACCGTAACTATAACAAAAACCGGAGGATTTTGTATGAAGTTTGACAAGTTTTAATTTATTTATTGTGTTATCAACATGAGATACAGTATCAAACATAACAAAAAAATAAAGCCAAAGGTGACGTTTGTTATAGTTAAAGTTGTTGTTATAGTTAACCCAGCCTTAACACACAAACAACTATTAAAACTATTCCGATAATCGGCTGTCAAATAAATCAAACGGCAGATACTCAACGCCACAGACTAAGGGCATCTTCAACTACACTACGGATAACGGCAATCGATGTGAAATCTACTTACAATTATTATTAAAGACATTAATAATACTTAGCCTTTTAAATAACAATTATAAGCTTTATCGTTATAAATCTTATTGTAAGCCGTATTTCCCTATAAAGACACATCTTTTGGTCTTGTCATCATTGCATGCAGATGTGTTGTTGGTAGGTCTTTGTCAATAAATAATAATAATGATAAATCTAAGTCGTTATTTTATAAAAATTCTAAAGTAAGGGACTCCCTTACACCTGCCTAGATGCGGGTGGCGCAGGACCTGTTGTTGTGGAAATCCTTGGGGAAGGCCTTTGTCCAGCAGTGGACGTCATTTAGCTGAAACGAACGAACGAACGGTTTAATGACAAGCTGACAAGAAGCGCAGCAACAGCTTGTTTAATCCCTTTTGTTAAATTTAAACGGTATCCTTCCGTTTGGCCAAATTACTTTTCGCCAAATTTCACTTCGCAAACAACTTATCGCCAAAGTTTCATTTCCCAAATGAACTTTTAGCAACTGTACTTTTCGCAACTAATTCATTTGGTCAAATTATCATTTGGCCAAATTTTACTTGGCAAATGTTTATATCGCAAATGTTTTATGTTGCCAAATATTATATCCCAAATAATTTGTTTGGTCAAATTGATACTTCACATACTTACCCACCGTTAACCACAAATCAAAGTATAAGGCACATGATCATGGTTTTCACAAGAATTTTATATAAAACATTGCAGGAAATAGTATGGTTGCAAAAAGTAGGTATTACAGAAAAAAGTAGGTTAGGTTAGGTTAGAACAGTGACCCTTAATGCGCGAAGGCGAGCGAAGCGTGCCGCGGCAGCGGCCGCCGAGCGCTAGAATCACCTCTATTGTTAATGAATCGTTTGGAAATTTCGATAAAAAAAATGAAATAAGGAAATTAATGTAGAACAAATTTTATATTAACTACCCACTAAACAAAATAATAACCACAAGCTAATTTGTATCCATTCTATGCACCAATCAAATTACTTTGTAAATAGTTTATCGTGAAATATTTTTGCCTAATGAAACATTTGGCAAACCATACTTTGCCAAACAATAATTTGCTAAACAATAATATGCCAAAAACAACATTTGCGAATGAAAAGTTTGCAATAAGTTGCTTTGCCAAATGAGAATTTGCCAAATGAAAATTTGCGAAACGTTGTTTGCGATGTGATAATTTGGGAAACGTTTTTTGGCCAAACATTAGTAATCCGATTTAAACTCGTATGAAAGACCACGTTATATAATGTTATAAATAATGATTTTTTTATCAATATTCGATTCATAAAAAATAACAGTCTAATGTTCCATCAAATGATATTCTGTGCCGTATTTATAAATATCTCAGTTTTTACATTTTTATTTACGATGTAAGCGTAATAATAATATCTCATCCCTTTTTACACGCCATCAAATCTCATCGATGATTTATTGCTCGAATCGGTAGATACAGCTAACGATTATTACTGGCCAATGAGCAGGCGTCAGGAAAATGCGATTTTATTTTAAACTACGCAGTGTTAGATAATACGGGACTATTCCCACCTCTCGTTCCCACCGCTGCAACTCCCGTGTAGCCAGGATCTACAGCTTGACCGCCAATAAAATCACTGGTTGGCAGTGAAGGTCAAGAAGTATTACATAATGTGACATACTCTAGGTATAGATTCTAGTTCGTTGTCGCTTTAATTAATATTCCAATAAATTCATTGAGACAACAAAACTCTCCAAAACTCCAAAAATTTTCATAGCTAGCCATCAGCTACATTATAAGTAATAAATTATTTTCAATAAAATAATAAATAATGTCGTGGAAAATAACACGAGGAAATTCGAGAGTCGATAGCGAGAGAAAAAAAAACAAGAGTGTCGAAATTGGTCGTCGTGAAAAAGAAAACATTTTCTTGGTCGCCAGTATACGTCATCAAGGAGGTAGCCGTGTAAGTACGCCCCAATCAATATATCATCAACTTCGCTTTGAAATCAATTTTACAAACTTAGGTTGAGTTGCACCACCTTATTTTAACCGTAACAATAAAAATAACCGTTGTTTTATGTAGGAAGTTTGTCAGGTCTTTGACGTTTGTCAAAGTTAAAGTAAGATGGTGCAACACAGCCTTAGACGCGTCGCAACTCTATGGCAACTGCCACCCCAAGACTAATGATTCGCACGAACACAAATTCTTTTAAATAAAACCTCTGTTCTAAATAACGAAAAATAAATCCACGGATTTATATCATCAGTGAGAACCTGAATTAGCTCGTTAACAGAGATTGTGGGGCGGATGACGTCATCACAATTATTGGAGCTTAGTCAACTGGGACTAATAGGATCGCTTTTCGGATTGAATTATTTTATTATAGATACACAAGTATAAATTGATTGAGTACAAGCCTTGTAATTCCATTTGCTAATGGTATTAAATATAAGTTCTATTTTAAGGTTGCCTTTATACATGTTGAACTACATAATTGAGTTGAATATTAGATTTACTAATGACTGAGTTTCTTAGGCTGCTTCGTCTCAGCACCAGCTTATTTATTGTCCCGAAGCACTGGTAGGGTTTAAGTTTTACTGGGACGTGTAAAAGCACTTTTTGCAAAAAAAAGCTTTTTATTCGTTTATTTTTCGCGATTAAGAGCAACGTGATAATATTATTTTTCCGTCATCGTATCTTTTCGTTTAATTTTCATAATAATCGCGGGTATCGATGTCTCTGCATAAGTATCGATGTAGTGACAAAACGCAGTCAAACTCGGCTGCTTATGCGCTCCGTCCTTCGAGTTGGATTTTTATTGACAACTTGAGGGCAGTCACGCTTTGGAGGCCGCACCGGTCACATCGCCATATTCTATTCGTATCCAACGGGCCCGTCGACGCGTGTGCTAGTCACCCTCCCATGTGATCTCAACTTACCACATCATCTACACGCCCAAATGTGCTAGAAACCGAAGGAATTCCCAACTGCTGTTGCCCAAACTCGAGGTGGAACTGTCAACGATCTGCTCAAGGTACGTGAGTGCATAGTATTTTGTCATTGCGTACTGCTCGTACAGAACATCGATCCCTTTTTACCGGCAAGCCTTCTACGGTTTGATCCAGGTGTAGCAGGAAGCCACCAATCGCCTTTTAATCGTGGAGCGTTTGCTACAATTATTATTCTCCAAATACCTATTTCTCGTTACGATTTCTTTTTGTTTTAACGATCGAAGTAAATGCTCAGAAAATCATATTGCAATAATTCATTGCAACTTAAATATTCAGTGTGCTATGTTGCCAACTCTAGATACTAAATACCATTTTTTCCCCAAGTAAGAATTAGGTCATTCTGCGCTGGTCTTATACTTTTACATTTCATGTAGAATTTTACAATGAAGTTTTTCTTCAACTTATACACTATTTTACATAGTGTGGGCAGGCCCCAGGTGAACCGACGATCTGGTGAAGGTGACGGGAAGTACCTGGATGCGTATCATAATTATGTACCTTGGGGAGAGGCCATTGTCCAGCAGTGGACGTCATTAGGCTGAAACGAACGAAACATTATTTTGCCTTATCTACCTAATTTGCTACTTTTTCGTGATAACATAGAAGTACCTATATCTGCCAGTGCTAAGTTAAGGTTCACATACAACGTTAATTTAGATTATAATCGCTAATACTGCGTCGTTATTATTTTACACCCCTTTCAAGGCTCATAATACGTGACTTTTTTCACAGATGAGCAGACACGAGCGACGGACTAACACTCTATCGGGGCAAATTGATTTCGTGGAGGAAATATTGTAAATTTTCCAGGGGATAGGGCGAGAGCGCCGCACACTGGGTTGGAAATTTACTAGTCCATAAAAAAGTATGTACCTACTTTTTCGAACCGAAATGCAGCTTTCTTGCTGTAAAATATTTTCTGTGTGTTCTAATAACTACTTGTTACGACTAAGAATGTAGATAGCCTCATAATTTGAAGTCCATCATGTAACTTCCTAAGCTTCTATAAATAAGGATGTTATGTAGTTAATTATTTTTATAACAATGACATGTTGTTGGTTTACCTAAATAAATAAAGTAACGTAAAATTACGATTATGTAACACATGCTAATATGTTCTGCTCTGGGCTATTATTTTTAGGCAATTTTAAAAAATAATTTAACATCCATGGCATCTATGGCGTGGTGTGCTTAACAACTATGTCTTCTGGTGTAACAAGAAGGACTAGTGTACCTATTTTTTTTTAGCTATTGTCATGTTTTTTTAAATAATACTAAAGTGTAACCGTTCCAACCGCTTGTTGGTATATCTTGTAATGTTCAGTCTCTACGTGTAGTTAATTACGCACAGAAAAAGAACTGATGTGATTTTTAAATGATTTTTTCATACTAGTGTAAGTGTAACTGGGGTTTAACCCACTGTGCACCGTCAGTTTTGTCGGTAAAACTTGCGATATATAGCGTGAACGCGGCGCTGCTGTCAGCCGGGCGAGAGAAGAAACTAACGTGGTTTTATCCGCGCACGTCGTACGTTGTTATTAGATATCCCAGTAAAACTGTTCGCCTCCACTTTCGGTGCTAAACTGCAATATATCAACGTCGATAGCAGCTTTTCGATTAACATCAAATTGCATGTCATTTTTGCCGATCACTGCCTTTTTTAATCCTCGTCTTCCTACCTAATTTAATAAGATGTGGAAAGGGCTTCACGATTGAAATTGCAGACTAGGTATTTATTAAAAAAAAAAAGAACAATCAGCTGTAGTGTTGCCGAGAGTACGTCTCAAAAGAAAATGCCGGAAATTGGCGTCTTTTTTTTTCGCGTGGCCATCGAATGTTGCAATTTCTTATTTTGTTGCAATTTCTTACAAAACTTGCGCGCAAAAGCAAATCTAGTATGTAAAATCATTAAACTTCTAACGCTCGTAACTCAGTTCAGACTGAGTTTAGAGGTATACATTTCATAGTAAGTTTGGTTTATTTATTACACTATTTTGTAATAAAAAAAAAGGTTTTTTAGGCCATAGACCATATGGCCGCGCGAAAAAAAAAGACGCCACCTTCCACACAAAATCTGGCATTTCCATTAATTTCAGGTTGGGGGAGATTAAAAGTGACATCAATTTTTCAAATCAAAACCCAGAATCGAATATTTGAGTGAATATGATTAAAAACAAAAATCCATCTAGCTCGTTTAATAGTTTACGGATTACCTACATTCGTTTTTCCAACTAAAATGTTCGATCGAAGTTCACACTAAAAGTTACTGAAAAATAAGAGCACTTTGGCTCTGATCCGCGCTGAATAGGGATGTGTCACAATAACCCTGAAAATCGGGACATTTTACGCATGTCGGGACACATAGTAACGCTTATCATACCATTTATATAAGACTAGCGGCCGCCCGCGACTTCGTACGCGTGGATCCCGTGTAACCCCCTTAGGGGGTGGAGTTTCGTAAAATCCTTTCTTAGCGGATGCCTATTGCCTATGTCATAACATCTACCTGCATACCAAATTTAAGCCCGATTCCGTCCAGTGGTTTGGGCTGTGCGTTGATATGATCACTATTTCAGTCAGTCAGTCAGTCCGTCACCTTTGAGTTCCTAACCCTATATTTGGGTATTACTTTAGGTTTGGATCCTTTGTAATTCAGTTACTGAAGCAAAATAATATGCTAATATTAAACCTACCTTGATACGGGCTTTTATATCAATTCACATTATTATTCTGTTTGTAATATCAGAGCAACAAATACAAAATTGCTTAAATTTCATTATTTTTCTTACCCGATTCATTCCGCCCAACAAATTAACAATACAAGTGCCTAATAAAGTTATCGTTTCATCTGTTTTCATAAGTCGAAGTACTTTTAAATAATATTTGAGTAAAACCTTGTTTCTCAACAAAAACTGGAATGTTCTCGTTTAATTATTCCCATCATGAGTTTGTGCTTTAACTTCACTGTTAACTTATGCGAAATAATATTGTTACACTAGCTTACATTGTGCCTACAAACGTGATTTGCTTTGCAACTTCACAGCGAGGAGCTTTAGGCGCTTGTGTTTATCGAATTTTCAGTTATTATCTATATTTTAATAGTAAAAAAGGTCAATTTTTTTGTTTATAATGGAGAAAGTTTTAAAGTATAGTTCTGTCATCATCATCATCATCATCGAAGCATCGGAAAACGCAGCGTGGGACGTCCACCTACAAGGTGGACCGACGACATCGTAAAGGTAGCAGGGAAGCGCTGGACGCAGGCCGCTACCAATCGATCAACATGGAAAGCATTGGGGGAGGCCTATGTTCAGCAGTGGACGTCCTATGGCTGAAATGATGATGATGATGATTACAGGATTTAGTACTGATGTTACCAAAGTCTGCGTGTGAATTCAGTGCGACAAGGCTTAGTTCAAGTACGCTCGAGTATTTATTTCGCTTACTTAGTGAAGACGTAATATCGAAAGGCATTACATTTATTATGAGCTTTTGCTTTTGTTTTAGTGGTTTGTGTTTTGAAATAAACAACAGCTGACTGTTTCGTATTAGAACCTCGGCATATTCTTTTTAATCATAACGACACTATTGTGAGAGTTATAAGAAATAAAAAAAATCTCTAGACTTTTTTATTTGTAACTTAAACCATTTTCATAAATTTTGTGGTATTTAAGTACAGAGCTAAAGCAAAATTCTTCATAGATTTCTATTTGTTACTACTAAAATGACTAGAAGCTTTGTACAAAAATACCTGATCTTTAAATCTTGGCTCAGCCCAAAGCTCGGCTATTTTTAACTTAAAGCTTATTTTTGTAGCCATTAACGTCAAACATTAAACGTTATCTAACGAGTAAATAATAGAGTCTAGACTGTAATCTTCTATTGTGTGAGCTTTATTTGGAAGTGTTTAGTATAATAGATATAAATGTCGAATGTTTATGTATGTTATACTTTTGGAAATTTGATTTTTTTTAACAACATTGAATGCTAGCGTATTGTACTCGATGCTAAAATAGATTTGGTAGGTACAATAAAACATTTAAGCATGAATGACGTTTTTATGGAAATTATACAGAGTTAAAATTAATACAAGATTAGGTACGCCAATCAGTTGGTTTTCATTTTAATACAGCCTTAAAATAAAATTGTCACATAATACTATCATTGTTTCAATAACACGGTAAAAAGCAGGAAAACGAGAACAATAACTATTGAAGCCGCCGTATTAAATTAACCGTTGATGTATACCCGCCGTGATTAACCCCTCGGCGCTCGGAGAATTACACGGCTACAGACGTCGCCAGAACTTTTCTTTAGGTGATAAACGCTCTCGCAATTTGCCCACATTTATTCAACGACGGAACCGCCGCTAATGTGTAACAGCCGAGCATTCTTGTGCACCCCACTTTATGTAAGGGCCGGAAGTGCCACGCGATAGCCGGGAAATAATTGGAAATTTTCGTAATCGGAAAAGTTTATCTCGTAATTGGGTTTCGCTGAATCCTCCACATATTATTGTTTTGGGGATTCCGAATTAAAAGGCCTGAAAGGATTGTTTCGAAGATTTAAACAATAGGCCTTTAGCGTTCAAAGTGTCTTAATTTTTGTATCTTATTGATATGCTACCGAAATCGTATCTGATTGCATCATTTTTGGAAAATTTACAATGAATACGATTAACAACGAAACGATTAAAGATCAACGAAGTAATTTACTCCCATTAATTTTATTATGAATTTTATAGATAGAGAGCAAACAAAGGATTTATAAAATTGTAATGCAAGCAACAATATAAGAACATGTTGACGAAACACAGTAACTATGTCTTATTTTGATTGCATGATAGATTGGTTATTGCAATAATGAATTCACTTAATATCGCTTAACATGAAATTGTTACTGATAAAGCGAGGATCACGGGAATGCAGTTTGCAAACCCCTTAACTGGATGCGCATCCATTTACACAATATTGAACCTTGCCGAACACTCGTCGCAAATGAATTGAGTCGCTTAAAAGCATTTTATGGTCCAACGCCAGATTATCGGATATATTCCGGGGAAATTAATTTAATTTGTTCAATTATGATTATCGAGTAAGCGATACGGACGTCGTTTTGGGCGAGCGATATTCGGTAGTTTTAATCGCTTCTGTAACATCGTTGGAAATGAGGCCATTTATTTTCGTAATATCAACGCAGTTTACAAGTAAATATTTACGCTTAAAATATGACTTGTGACGTGATTCATTAACGTGCAATATTTTAAAATAAATATCTCTGATACATAATAGGTTAAAAGGTTTTTAACATGGTTTTTCATTTGTATTGAACAAGCTTTCTGTTACGATGATAACGATAAAAAATATTATGTAGTCGCGATCTTTATTATAAAATGCTTGCTAAAATAAAAAATAAATAGCTACGCGTTTCTCGGAGGCCTTTCATTACCATATTCAGTTTCAACAATAAGATATTGAATTCCAAATCTCCTCAAGCTATGAGTATTATCGAAAAATTGACACACTTTTATTAAATTCGCTACAAAACATGAACAATATTTTCAGGGTTCAATTTACGACCAGCTGATTTCATTAGGTTTTGAAATTAATTATGGTATGTTAACCCCTACTACCTACTCGTTCTCTCAAAAAAGAAAAAAATTAAAATATTTCTGAACCATCATCATTTCAGCCATAGAACATCCACTGCTGATCATAGGATAATTTCCATATTGACCAACCGGTAGTGGTAGTAATATCCAGCGCCTTCTTGGGATAAAATATTTCTGAAAACCGAAATACTCTAAAAATATTTGTAACCCTACAGTCGCCAGATATAGCTAGTTGTATTAATAAAACATTTCAAATACATATAAAGGACAATGTTCGTTCTCCATACATTGTTCGCCTAAGAACCAACAATTTTGACATATTACTACCCGAAAGCGAAATAATACGATTCTGTGTGTAAGAACAATGATTCCTGATGGACACTTGCCATAAAATTAATGATTAAGAATATTAAATCACACCGATTTTATAATATGTCGTTTATGACAACATGGCGTCTAATGTATTGTGTGAATGTATGAACACCGATTCGCGAAAAATGTTTTGTATTGTCGTCACGCCGAGTCGCAGCCAAATAGTATAAAATAATAGAACAAGTTTTAGAAATACAACTCGGCATTCCACTTTTATAATATGCCCACATATTGCACGTAAATAAACAACATGAATCGTAGGTTGTTTCCACCCTTGTCATCTGACACATGAAATAAACTCCTATTGTATTATAGATATCGAAGCCGAATCGTATATAATAATAGAATGGGTTTTGGAGATCACTCGGGGTTCCACTTTTATAAAATACCTACATATTGCATAAAAATAACACGAATCATGGGTTTTCTTTTCACCATTTACATCTGACACGAGATAACAAACTCCTATCTCCATGACTACCGTCGTAGTCTATGACAGAGACTACAATATTTTAAGCAAGAAGTTTCAAACCTTAGCGGCTACAGTAACCCCTGGGCCACATACATCGTGATAACATTCGGTCGACACCGGAACGAAGTCAAATTCAAATTCAAATTCAAATTTTTTATTGCATATAGTCTTGCGATTATGCAAAAAGCACCGTATTCTAGTGCGGCTATATCACGTTCAACCGGGGTTTTTTTTTATATTCGGTCTCTTGGGATAAGTTATTCCATTTGAGCAGTAGAATTAATCCTTTTTATTTGATCACATATAAAAATAACACAAGTGTTTAGGAAAACTTCTTCTTTGGTATGGTATCACCACGGAGTTATAATGGCGGCAACTCTGTATCACTGACTTGTAACTTTCAAACAGTATGAATAATAAGGGCACCACATTGGTTTTCCTTCTGAAAAAAGGCTTTCACTTTTAGTACTAACCCTTTAGCACTATTTCATTGAAATAAAAATACAATAAACGCACAGAAGACTGAAATTGAGTCAACTGACGTGACATTTATAATTTGTTGACATTATGACAGTTTGACAAGACTAGGGATTGAAAAATTTTTAATGAAAAAGTAAAATGACAATTTATTAAAACGATTCACAAGGATATAATCGATTAAAAATATTTATAAAATGTTCTGATACTTGCCTGTAGCGATTATCCAATCCTGTGGGTCTAGACAAAGTGCAAATTATAATCGCAAACCAGTCGAAAAGTGGTCGAAAAGCCCCTTTTTTGTATGGAGTTTTGACGGATTCGATTTTCGATTCGATCAAAAAGTGCGTTTTGTCTAGGGGGGCTGGTTTCTACTGAAAAACTACCTCGTTGCAAGATTTTAATAAAATAATAAAACCTTTATCTTCTCTTTCATAATCTATAAAAGTTCATTTGGTCTATTACACCGGTCAACAAAAAAAAAATTTTTTTTTGCGCATGGATTTTACTTGTTATATTCTGATTAAATAAGCAAATTTATATAAAAAAGTGCGATTACAAATCGAAAATATTTGCTTTTTAAGAAGTTATAGCGATCTGAATTTTCCATCTTCATAGTAGAATGTGTCTAAAGATGCACGTCACATTCTCATTGGGATACATGTATAGATAATTATGGGGGCTTATTCGCAAGAATAAGGGGCACGCTTTCATCTAAATATAGTGGGATTTGAAAGACGACGTTACCAAGGCCAGTATACTGAAAGCATGATAGAGTTAGGTTTTTATGAGAAAAATCTTCTATGGAGCAAGACAGTAAAGTAGAACTTTTCATTTTTAATAAATAATTGGACTCAATTTTAAAACTTATCTTGTGAGAATGACTCTTAAATGGATGTTTGGTATATTTTAATAATTAGAAAGAAATAAAGAAAGAAAGTAAAAAAGAAATTTAGCAACAAATTAAATCATCTCTATGTCCATGTTTCATACATTCATTGATATGAATTTTCCTATTTTTTACACATAAAAGCAAGTTCAGAACAATTTTTTGTTGTTATTCTTATTTCTAGGTATTAAAGCAATAAAAATAAGCTATGCATAACCCGTGCGCAAAAATACTGTAGACAGTTGTTATGTATTATACTCATGTGCTATGAATGAGGGTTTTCGCGATTGAAAAATCCGCGAGATGGCAATACGTAGACGCGAGGTCCAAATGCTGCATGATTGGCGGATTTTGACATACCTGTCAATGTCATGTCAAAAATAACCAATCATGCAGCATTTGGACCTCACGTCTACGTATTGCCATCTGGCGGATTTTTCAATCGCGAAAACCCTCATTGGCATAGATTATGAGAGACTGGCAACTATACTAGGTTGATATATGTTTCTCTCACTTCAACTGGCATTGGATTCAACATCGGATTCTGACACTTTTACAGTTATGATACCATGAATATCAGTTTATGGTCCTAATTATTTTTATTATATTTACGACCTTCGACCAGTTGGACACTTTACTTTATCTTCTCTTTCACAATCTATAAAAGTTCATTTGGTCTATTATGTATTATACTCATGTGCTATGAATGAGGGTTTTCGCGATTGAAAAATCCGCGAGATGGCAATACGTAGACGCGAGGTCCAAATGCTGCATGATTGGCGGATTTTGACATACCTGTCAATGTCATGTCAAAAATAACCAATCATGCAGCATTTGGACCTCACGTCTACGTATTGCCATCTGGCGGATTTTTCAATCGCGAAAACCCTCATTGGCATAGATTATGAGAGACTGGCAACTATACTAGGTTGATATATGTTTCTCTCACTTCAACTGGCATTGGATTCAACATCGGATTCTGACACTTTTACAGTTATGATACCATGAATATCAGTTTATGGTCCTAATTATTTTTATTATATTTACGACCTTCGACCAGTTGGACACTTTAAATAGCTTCTTGTAATAGTGGCAATATCTTTTTAGCTTTTAACGTAAATCTAGTCTTCAAAGCAGTTTAATCGATTTATTTTATTTTCAAAATCGATATTATATTGTCTATGATGGCCGCAGGAACATCACTATACATGGACTCCCAGCAATAAAGTACGGTAATGCCTCGTACAGATTTTATCGGCAAAAATTATGGAACTTGATAGGTTTTAGACCATGCCACGCACCAAAACGTCCGGAAGTTGTAATAGTATTATAGAATAAACGTTAAAAGACTTATTTATTTAATTTTTCAATGCTTAAGTGTCCATTAAAATGAAAGGTTGCTTAATGTATTAAAAAAATTAGAAAATAATTATGATGGGTTAATGTTTTTGGGCGGTTTTTTAGGCGATTTCTGACAATGTCCTTTTGTACTGTCGGTACTTAGGCTGTGATCAGACCCAGAATATTCGGAATGCTGCGCAAAATATTCCCGCCCTCACCGGTCCGTGTGAAACCTCATTTCTCTAGAAATTTAAGCGCAAACCTTTAACGATATGATGGCCTAGTACGAAATGAGAAATTCCGTTCGGCTATCGAATTTTTCTTACGCCAAGACGTGAAACCTCCGAACGTTGCAGAAATTTGAAAATCTCGAAGCAAAAATCTACTTGACTTGTGAAAAATGCGTTGCGCTGCTCTTGTCTTGGGTAAAAGTCACGTAGCGCGGTCTCTGACGGCTATCGAGCTGGATCGAGAGCGGATAGTGTTTGTTGGAAATGGAGCTTGGATGAGTTTTAAATGCAGTTTTAGAGTGGCCACTGGGATAGATGTTGGCGATTGAAATAGTAGACGCAGTTATAATACCTCGAATACCAAGTCTGGTTTAGTTTGTTTGTGTTATATTTGTGTGCATGGATGTTATTTGATTAGATATTAGTACCCAAACTTTCTCAGTGCAAAACTGATGCATTAATTATGGGGACGTATCACTCGAGATAAACTGATTTGATAGTTTTTTTATTGTTATGTTTTGCTTCAAAAAGTCAAATGAAGTCGAAAAAAGAGAATGCCTTTCAGGGTATAATGAGTTTAATTCAAAGTATTTTAACAAAATGTGCGGCCTTTCACAATTTTCCACTAATCGTTAATCAAAAACACAAATCGCCAGAAAGAATATTAAAGATTCAGTCTAAAAATACAATAACAAATTCCGTGTGACCATTTTCGAAGAGCCGCAGAATAGTTATCTTACAAGGATTAGGTTTCTCCATTTCGAAAGAACAAAGGCTGTCTTGGCTTTTGTTTTTGGAAAGCATCGCCCTCTTACGTCGGCGACTGATTTTATTAGGCTTCAATACTATCAGGTGGACAATGCGATTCTTCAGATATTTTCTTTAAATTATTATTGCAAAACGAAGCGAAATAGAAGCTTTTTAGTGGAAATAAAAGACACAGAATACCTCTTCTTTATTACGTTTTAAAAATCTTATGCTAATTTTATTACGCTTTCTTGTAGGACTCTACAGAGATTTGAAAGAGATTGTCTTTCTCTAGATGTTTGTAACACAGAAAGTTAGTTTTAAAATATACCTACATAGAATAGTTTTATGTTAGGTTATGTGTTAGGTAAAAACCTTGTCAAGTAAAGATTTTAACAAGTATTATAATGCACAAATCAAAACCTATTAACCAACAACAAACGTCTCATTTAACGCAACGGAAATTTGGCTCAAGAGTCGCATAAACAGAATGATCAAAGTGCTATGACATAGATCAGGTCGGAAGTCGCAATACGCTCAACTCCAAACATCATACTCGGAGTACTGACGCAAACAATTACTTAGGAGTTGATAATCGTTCACTTAACTAAGAACAGGATATTGGTCTCTCAAAGTTTTGCGTCAACAAAGCAGTTTGATGTAGTTCATTCGAGTTAGACAAGCGATGCCTCCGATATTTATTACAACTTCGCCGTCTGAATACAAACATAAAGTTCACAACTAGCTTAACCCTTTGGGAACTCTCGTCAACCGGAAATCTCAACAATTTGGGAGAAATTGAACGGTTCTGCTCTTGTCTTTAAGGGCATATAAGGGAGAGTTCGGTATATTGTACCGCCGGGTAAATTGTACCACCCTCATATTTCGTAAAGTATTTATTCAATGTCTGTAATTGCAACACTCAGCGATACACAACTAAAATAAATTAATATCGGCCATGTGGTTTTTGCCGTGACAACAAACACGTGTGTTTTATTTTGAAAAATATTTTTTCATTGTTTTCAAATAACTTTTGACAATACATGTTTAGTTTGTAATTTTGTTAAATTTAATCACAGGGTTTTTCTAATATATTATTTAGAAGCGTAAATTAGTGTGGATTACAATTATTTGAAACATTTTTCGGTATTTATAAGCTATATTTTTTACCGATTTTTTAAAAGCACTATCACCTAGTCGGCTAAATTGTACCACATCAAGTTGTATGGAACTTTACCAAAGGATTTTGAATTTTTTTTTAGTTAATCATATTTTGAAGTAATAATAGCGTAGTCATGTTTGACTAACAATAAATGAAAGCAAAAGACTGGCAAAGTAGATTAGGTACAAGTGTGCGTTACGATAATTGGAATTACAAAACTTGTACTCAAAATCGTGATAACGTGTAAAACAATATCGATTGTCTATGTTATTAACTACTGTTCCTTTTCGTTTCCTAATTTGCTAGGAATGTATCGTATAATATTTTGCCATAGTTTTTTTATAGGCTTGAAATTTATTGAAATTCAATTTAGTAACCCTGTGGTACAAATTATCCAACCGGTTGGCTAAATTGGACCGAAGCTCTGAACTCGTACTTTGTTGATTTGTGCTAAATATATAACAATCATGTTAATTAATACTTATGAAATAGTAACTTGAATAATGTATCTTTTATTATATACCATGGACATTAGCAAAAACAAAAGAAAACTATGTGTAAAATGGGATTGAAAAAAACTGGTCCAAATTAGCGGACTCTCCCTTACATTGGTCAACATCATATAGGTAGATATAGTACAGTCAATACGGAAAACTACATTGCAACGTACGAAAAAAGAACTGGTTTTTGTCCACGGCTATACTAGCGTAAAATTTGATTATCTATCCTTACCATAGTACATACGTCCATAGGTAGTCTAGTCTATCTGTTATCTATTCTCAAAAGTACAAACAAAGTTAGGTGCTACCTAACTTTGCAGACTTTCTAAATTGGGATGTCAGATACCGGCTACAACTCAATAAGGTGTTTAGTAACCACTTGATAGAAGTGGAACATTGCCAAAATTTTTATTCACCTACATGCATATTATCCGTATCACAAACGATGCTTGCTTAAATGAAGCAACAAATCGAATGCACAGCGTAGAATAGACCTCTGTGATTGGTTCATGTGTCACCCTGTGCGTCCACGCGCACTGTGAGACTCATAGTACCTAATGTTTATGAAAACGGGCGTAAGTCTGTGTGCATCCAGTACAAGTAATAAGTACCTATTCATGCAAGAAACAAAAAATACGTTTACCTTCGCGCACCTCCTCGGTATGTTTCGGCTCTGCGCCAAACCGCAAGGCGATGTAGCCGCAAAGCGTCTTTACATGCAGGGCGTAATGAAAAGGGTAACCCGATACCCAATGAACATACAGGTTGAATTTTCTTTTTTGAGTTCCTTATACTTTTTTCCCCTTTGAATATTCTACCTATTAATTATTTACTTTTCTTTTTTTTTTTTTCAAAATTTCGATTGTGAAGTTTGAATTTTTTGTGGTCTAGCCAGTGGAAAAAGTTTAACTTTCGCATCTTAGTTGTTCTGGATACAAGGTACGATACGATAAGGTTTTGTGAAATAAACTTTTTTGTTACCCATTCGTAAAAAAAGAAAAAGAAATCCATTTATTTCTTCCTAAACAATAACAAAATGTTACTATGCCACAACTAGTTTGTGGTCACCACCACTGGCAACACTGCCGCGGCCATTGTATAGTGGCTTAATATTTAAGTGTGCGGTCTCTGTCTGTCTGCCAGCGACTGATAAATCCCCTAATCCTGAGACACGGTTGTGTAAATTTGATTATCTTCAAATGCCTTCTTGCCATTGTTAAACCGGTATTGTTTGTAAACAAGTGTCGGAGACTGTAGGTACTTGGAAGTGATTTTCTGCCACTGAACTCGCATTTGGGTGAGGGAAAAGTTTCGAATAAGATACAGAGTTAATCTGTAATAATATTATAAATGGGAATGTAACTGCCTTTCTGTTTGTTACGTCTTCAGAACGTATAAACCAATTAAAATTTTTGCAATAAATAAATGCATACCTACCTACTTTTTCGTACTGCACTCTTGGCAGAGTGATCGTGGTCGTAACTACCTAGGAGAGATTTTAAACCCTAGATGAGATTCCTTGGAAGCTATAATTACAACTTTTTTAAGTTTACAAGGAAAAACATTAAAACTTCGACTTGTGTTAAGTAATCCCATGACTTTATTCTACATTTTTGATTAGGAATAAAGACGGCTCGATTGTGTCTAATTAGATCAAATCTTACAAAATATACCGCTGTATTATTATGCAATCACAAACATGTCTATTAATTTAGGATTACCGCTGTAAAACTTCATTCGTTGAAGCTCTGGGTCTACTTTTGATTTCTTGGCTCCCAACGCCTGCCTTTCTTCTGGTGAATAATCCGCATACTTATTCGGCGCTACTTTTTGATTCCACGCATTTCTATTTTCCTCGTTCACATTCTTCAGAGTATCCAGAAAATACATATACCTCGTAAAATATTCTTCTCTATCTTTAAAGGTTTTTTTGTGTTTCTTGACAAAATCTGCGTATAAAGTCGGACCTTCGCGTAGATCATAATACCGTGGAGCTATCTGGGCTAAAGTAGTATTAAATATTGATATTCCAGCGTATAATATGACAAATGCTGCAGTATACCTCATTCTAGTAGGTCACTAACCAAACACTAATCGGTAACTGTTGTGTATAGTAATGAACCGCGAAATTAGTTATTACATCCAATATTGCGTTTCAATCGCATTTCGTGGTTGTTGACCAATTATAAGGATCATCGTTTGGTATTCATTACTATTAAACAATTCGGTTTAAACAGCAGCATGTTATAGATAGGTATCTATGAATCTGATATTGTCCAAAAGGACTTCCTAATTATTTCTTGCTTTTGATTTCTTTGTTTATTGTGGACTATGAGTAAGCATTAAAATATATATTGCAAGCACTTTCTTTAAAAAAAAAAACAATTTATTTTTATTGAATAGGTAGGCTCTGAAAATAATGGACTGGTTTGAAAACTCTTTCACCAGAATTCTACACTACCCCTGATGAACATAGGCTAATGGATGGCTAAATACATTCCGTGACAGACTGAAAAAGACTTGGGCGAAGCCACGGGAAAACCTTGTTTGATAATTAATTAACTTTTGAAGTACCCAAATGAAATAAGTAATGAAAATTACAACAAGTATTCTTCATCAATCTTTCCTCTTAGTATAGTCCGATCCGCTACCCAATTACGCTCTACCCTCCACCCGTGAACACACGTTCAGTATGTTTAGGCCCTCACCACAAATTACTTTGCAACAGATACATTATATCTGACGAAAACAGAATAGGGTAAATGACGTATAGCACAAATATAGCAAAAACAAAATAGCATCGACCCATCAAACAAGATTAGATTTGATAAAAAAAACATGTCCGGACATATCGATATCCCAAAATTAAATTCGGCCATCGATATTCGATAACACACGCTCATATTTATGGAAATCAATTTATCACTCGTACCTCGATTCGAGTTTAATCAACCGAAATCACGCTCAATTAAATTAACGGCCATCTCTTTTTGGAAAGAACGAATTCCGAGGGACAGCCTGGCTTGAGAGGTATTCAATCTATGTGGGACGGTACCGTGCGCATTCGTGGAAGCCAATGAAATATCTCAAAAGGGCCTGTGCGTTGTAAAGGATAATCCACAAGAGACTTTGATGCTTGGATTTTGAGATGTTTTAGTAGCGGGATTCAGCTGCAGGCTGGGCAGCGACTGTAGCCTTTTAGGCGAAGAGGAAAGGCGGATATCTTCAGCGCTGGAGAGATGTCGAATTACTGAATTTGAAAGCTTTTAGAATATTTTAAAATGGAATCTGCTGGGAATCTCTAAAGGATTAAATAAATATCTGTAAAATGACGATCATAGGAGGACATTTTGAATATCATAAATGTAGTTTTATTGGCTCTGTACATAATTGTCATGTCGCAATGAAGAAAAAAGTGCGTTTCCGCCTCGAGGCATTCATTTACAAAGATTGATCTTTACTGTATTTATACATTTATTACATCGTAAGTTAATCCAAGCTCCGAAACAAAATATGCGTAGAACAGAATAGTGAGTAATGAAATGCATAGAACAAGGCAAACAAATCACGGGCCAACAGCCTGTCCCTTGACGTAATTTGCAAAGGGTTCACACTGATTTGCATTTAACGTGTTTATGGGTGCAAAGTAGGAATTAAGTAAGCGGCCCTCTTTAATTCATAGTGCTTAGATCTCAGGCTCATCCAAAGTTAATGAAACAGGCCTAGTTTGAATAATTAAATGTAAGTGCTCGCTACTTAGTCATTTTAATACGATTGGACTGAGTGCTTTGAAATTCAACACTAAAATAGATCTTAATAAGCTTAGGTCTAATTATTTACCTGCACATAAATAAATTATCACTTTTTTTTAACATAATCCTTTTTTAATGCAGCACTGTACCTATTTGACCACAATCACACTGATGTTACTCTCACGTCAAATTCAAGGCTCTTTCTAACATCCATTACCGATAATATCCTTTATCATCGTTACTTGAACAAGTACTTAAGTTTACCCATTCAAACGATTTCCCACCATATATCAAGTAGGGACTCAACAAAAATGTATTATTCTTTCGCTGAAGCAGCGGTCCGGTGCAGCGCGCTGACCGTCGGCCGGCTAATGGCCGCCGCGCCCGGCCCTATCCTTGTATTTTTTTTAATTTAAATAAAAGCTAAATAATTATTATTGTGTTACACCACAATAGTCTAGCAGCGGCGGGGATTAAACCTGCGTTCCTTGGTTCACAAGTCGACCACTCCGACACATTCACCATTCAGCTATTGTCGCTAAAATTTCCACTTTCAAAACATGCAATATTTAGTGTACAACTATCTAAATTGAGCGCAGAACACTCACACAGTCCAATGTAAACGATTTCCCACCGTATATCAAGTGGGGACTCCACAAAAATGTATTATTCTTTCGCTGAAGCAGCGGTCCGGTGCAGCTCGCTGACCGCCGGCCGGCTAATGGCCGCCGCGCCCGGCCCTTTCCTTGTACCTGGAGACATTAGGTAAGGATTTCAATATATCAATCTGTTTAAACTCCGGTTCCCACAGCACTACATTATGGGGCGTGCGCAAGGATTTGTAGTGATATGCCGGTTTGGATAGATCTGTTGGAATTTCGTGTGTTTTAAAGGTATTGAAGTCTCGTGGCTGTTAAGACATTAAGTAGGTAGATGAGATCAGTTCCAATTATTAACAAGATGTGGAAATACACAATACTAAACATTAGTTACTTAGCTTTTCTTTTTTTAACGTATTATTGTGGGACTGATTAATCTAACTAGAGTAGGGTTTTACTTTCAACTTTGACGATCAGTTTTCAAATGAATCACAAACACTCTTTTAAATAGCTCTTTTTAAACGACGCTTAGGCTGAGTTGTTTTAACCGTAACAATAACAATCCCATGCTTTTTTGTATGGAGTTTGACAGATTTTTGACGTTTGTCAAAGTTAAAGTAAGATGCTGCAAATCAGCCTTAATTTTTTCAATATAAATGTAACTACATATTTTTAGGTACATCACGACGAGGTAAGCCTCGTTAGGAATACCACAAAGCTTGATCTTCCACTGTTTTCATCAAGCTATCTTGTTGATTTCGCTTCTTCTGCCAATCAAGTGGCGTTTATACTTCTTCGATATTTGGTCAATAGCTGTCATTTTCCAGTTCACTGAAAAAATCACTAGAAAGATGAACACGTGTTTCATGTTTTCTTTCTACTTTTTCTTCCTTTACCCTCCATAAGCTAAGGGCGCGTCTTCACTAACGATCCCCATATATCAATCGGCTTAATAACCCCGAAAACATTAAGGGTCTATTCTCCAACTCCTCTACTTTAGGGACAATGTACGCTTTCCCTTTTATCATTTTTATAAAATCGGTACCATTTTTCTTGTAATACTTACATTAAGGATATTATTATGCGAAAGTGCTGCCACTGGGAGACATTTTGTTGTTAATTATTAATAAAATATTACTCAAATAAACCCGTGGATTATTATATAAAGTATAAAAATTTTAACGCAATAGTTTCAGTATTACTAATTTTAGTCAGAAACAGTTATTTAACATAGTACTCGAAAAGAAAGCAAATAAACGTAAATATTGTTAAATATAATAGGTACGTGTAGGTATATCACAGTAGGTAGGTACTTGTGATATTTTATTCATGAGTAATTTTAAAATAAAAAAACACGTTTTTCTTTTTATTGTAAAAAGAGCTTTTCCAGAAAAAGCTCTGACTCTCAAAAGCTTTTCTCTTTTGTTTCTTGAAATAGTTCATGCTTGTTTGATTCTACGTAACGTCTACGCTTCCCAATAATAAAATAAATAATAGCAGCACTATCACTTGGACTTACCTACATTTTATCTAAGAATTTTGTGTTACTATACAGCTATGTATACTTTCTACCGATAACCGGAGTGATAAACTAAAACCCTTGCGAGAACGTCCCTTTTCGTGTACCTGGGCGGCTGACATTACTAAGGAAGCAAGCCTACTAATGTTAGTAATATATCACCCAAATACCTATCCCTTTTATATCATCCCAGGTTATATTGATATGGTTTTTTTTTATTTTGCCGGCATTGACGTCTGGTTAAGAAAATATTACAGATTTTTTTATCCACAACGAACGGAAGCTCTTAATTTAATTCCTATAAAAACTAGGATTATGCCTATGGAGCTTCATCATCATCATCATCATCGTCATTTCAGCCACAGGATGTCTACTGCTGAACGAACATACATAGGTCTCCCCCGATGATTTACATATCGCTCGGTCGGTAGCGACCTGCATCCAGCGCCTTCCTGCTGCCTTTATGAAGTCGTCGGTCCACCTTGTGGGTGAGCTTAGTTGTATAAAATTTTAAAATAACTTAACAGTTTCGGAGCCTATTCAATACAAATATTTATAAAATACAAATAATTCTTCATTATAATATTATATGTAGGATAACCTGGTATAGACGACTTAAGCGCAATACACATTGAGCCCGCCGGGCCGCCGAAATTTATCGGCAACTTTTTGTTGGCTGTCTAGTTGGCGGCTTCACTTATTACAAGTCGTAAAATTTGGTCGCCGCGGCGGCATGTCGGCGGCTTGAGATGAGAAATTTATTTGGCAGTCAGCATACAAGCACGTCACTACAGGTCGAGCGTCGCCAGGCAACACCCAAGCCGCCAACATGTTGTCGGGTAACACGCGCGGGCGCATGTTGCCGACATGATTCTTTTCATACAGGCCGCCGGGTTGCGTTGCCGGGCTTTGTCGGCGGCCCGGCGGGCTCAGTGTGTATTGCGCTTTATGTCGGCGGGTCGGCGGGTTCACGCTACAACGCACGAAATATCAAAAGCAAATTCAAATGTATTCTTGCATTATTAAAACGTCATTTGTAACAACAAACACGGCGCAGTCTGTAAACGAGTTACACAGTTCCCGAACGCAAACTTTTAGTTTCAACCACTCATGTCAAAATTAGACAGCGTGTAAATGAACGCACCCCAGGTAATACAGGGGTAACTTTCCCTCTAAAATGTTGGAAATTTCAGGAAAACATTCCTCTCGTTATGGTGCAACTTTGAATTTGTTCTCGTCTGATTTTGTATTGTTTGGCGAGTTAAGTGATTACATTCGTGGAACATGATAACGAATGTTTGGTTTGCGAGTCGCTCCAGCTGCATTCAATTATAGCCGTTAATTCATTAGAACAACTTGCGAACTTTGAACAAAGTGTTACAATACGAAAACATTTTAATTAGAATTCGGTATTTCTTTGAATACTAGCTTGTTTAGAGTCTATTTTCGTTTAATGCAGAATGTTTTTCTTAAAACAACTTGTAATAATCCTATATTCTGTTCCAGAAATAAACTTACCTATTGAGTATTGAGCAATAGCCTACCAATGAAAAGAAAAAAGCGATATTATTTTTACCAATAAAATGATGGTGCTTACTTATATTTTATGTTCAATACAAACCTTTGAGGAAAATGTCTTTGGACTACCCAAATCTTTAAGAATCCATCATGTGTTACAGTCACGTATTTAGTAACGTAGTATTTTTAAACGTATTAGACAAAAAATCTACAAATCGAAACGTGTGTGCTAGCTAATACATACAGGCTGTTCCAAAAAATAGTGTCAAGCCGAAGCCCACAGGTAGAGCATCAATAATAAGGCTACCAGAATCACCGCGAATTTTGATAATTCACAAGTTATTATTTTTTGGAATACCCTGTATGTGTTACAGTCAAAATTCATAATAGGTCAGAACCACTTTTGCCTGCAACATAAAATATGCACCAATCACTGTAGTATCTTATTTAGTTGTGATAGATGTTATTTTGCTATAAAAATAATAACGCTGTCAACTAAACACAATCGCCGTTAAACATCTGAGAGAGTATCTGGAAGAGTTTACGAGTGCCTTTGTACAGTTGAGCCGAAGTTTGACTGCAACGCGATGCGAATACGTTTTTACACTCCCGGGATTTCGAGTACAGTCAGCTACAATTTGTGTACCAGGTAAACTTTGAACCTTGTCCGTTTGTACTAAAGTTCAACTTTTGTCAAAACTGCTAACATGCCAGTGCTGCACCGTGTGAACAACATAATTTGGAAACTTTTTGTACCTAGTTTTGAACTAACATGAATTACTTAAGAAGTTTAATAATTTCGTAGTTCTGCAGCATTTTAATAACAACTACTTCCTATAAATATCAAGTAAAACTATCAATTTTATAACACTTTTTACTTTTTGTTAAAAAGTCTTGCTCGGCGCTGTGATGTGCAAATAAACGACTGAAAAGACTAAAGGTTTTGATATTCATAAAAGCTTTTTAGTAAAAAGAAGTTTTACAATGAATTCAAAACATTAAGCTACTACTTAATACTACTAAATAAATTCTATTCTATTCTATTCTATTCTATACTGTGCTTTATCAATTTCATGGAATGTCATTGATGGATTTAATAATGGGTCCCTCGAAATTTCTGATTAGGTATTAAAACGACATACTATCGTAAATGCAAGCTGACATAATAGGGAACTGTTGAGGCATAAACAGTTATGAGCTATCCACGTACGGCGGCGCATTTCCCAACGACATTTTAATCCTACATTACGTGACTAAATTAATCCCGTTCCGCATAATAGAGCTGCACTTTTTCATAATGTTTACACTTTACGCGGCTGCGACCGTAAAACACGGACTTATCGCTGGTTGGCGCGTTCGGAGCGAGTTAATGAGCCGTCAGCGACGATAACGCCTCAGCACTCAGCCTACAAGATACCAACTTCGAGATACGACCGCGCAAGATAAGCCTTTATTAACAGATCATATCACCGCCGCGTATAACGACCGGTAAAAAGCGGGGATGACGGGCAGATAAACACCTGGGCTGAGTTGAGGGAGGATGTGGATCAGGCAAGAACGGATGGCGGCATTAGTTTGGAAATACGCGTTATGTAGAGTTAACAGTTCAGACTAACTTTTGTTGCAAAATAACCCCTATTGCAACAATGAAAGATGCTGCAGTATTTCGCTTTACGTGCTTTGTATAGTTACAATACATTAAAGCAAGTGTTTTTCTAGCTGTGATTATTTTATCTGAAATGAAAGGTCTGTACATACGTTGTGTTTTTTTTTGTTATCATAAGCATTCTAAGAAGACGCCTCAAGATAATAAAAACAAGTTTATAATGAGAGAAAATTTTAGAACATAGGGAAGAGTTTAATAAATACTTTTTAATTCGGCCATTTCACGACATATTCACAAAATTATCGACACCATCGTCATTATCAACAGAGCTGTTCATTTTTCTCCGTCGATCCGCCCCATTCCGTCACATCGCTAGGAAAGGCCGTGACTAAGGGCTTCCCTGATAGGGCCCACGTTTGAACTTGATGAATACTCGTATAGGATTAGCCCTTACAATATGAGGACAATTTCACAAGTGCCAAGGGTCCAGGGGTGACAAATGTGGCGCTTAAGGTGGAGGTCCACGAATACGTTGGAGCGAAGCGATTGAAGTTTTGTTTTTTGGGTCTATTGTCTCAAAGAGAGGCTATTTTAGCCGCGGCTTTTTTTAAATAATATTTAATCAAATCAAATCAAATTACAGTGTGGGTTATAGTTGAAGTCTTATAAATTCTGATAAGATTCACTTACAGTGCTTAGAAAGCAAAACTGAAAATGTATCTTTCTCAGGAATAATGACACTCTTCGCGTTTGTTAACTCCTTCACATTTCTTGAATTGTTTGCTTGTTTGTTTGGTAACATATTATTTTAATAATTAAAGCTTTTATCCTGTCTAATGTTATGTTGAATCATAAACATTTACATGTACATTTTTAAAGTCTTTTCATTTCATCATCATCATCATTTCAGCCATAGGACGTCCACTGCTGAACGTAGGCCTCCCCCAATGCTTTCCATGTTGATCGATTGGTAGCGGCCTGCGTCCAGCGCTTAACCTGCTACGTTTTCTTTTACATCTTTTTAAAACACCATTGATATTTAGTACCACATTATAGCTCCCCGTGTAACAATGTGCGTACTCGCGCAATTTATACTCAGCCATCCTTAGGAGGTACCTCACTAAGTATATTTTCTAATAAAAATGGTAATATGCGTCCCTTAACGTGCATCACAATTCCGTGTTAACTCCAAAGAAGACGGAAGAGTAATGTGACTTTGCTTTGAGCCTTCAAAAATGTTTATTATGTAGAACATAATAGGAAAGTATCAAAGGAAAAGTGACATTTTATTCCCTTTGCCTGCGCTTCGTGGGGAAAATGTTTGCGGTTTTTTCACACAATGTTACGGCTACTCTGTAAACATTTGTATGAAATAATTTGATTCACATTTCATACAACAAGGTTATAACTACATATATAATTTGTAATTTTTTTGTGTAATATTTTTTTAAGAACGATTTTAAAACCACACCCCGCAGAGTACATACTTTGTCGGCCAATATTTTGGTCGGGCTGTTAATCAGCATGAATATCTATGGAAGTAAGGACATTAGGTACACCGATTTGGAATCGGCCAACTCCTCATTCAAATTGGAATCCGGCCCAACTATCGGCGATTAAAAGTCTTAGAGTAGGCGCACACCGTTGATTTTTCGTCGGCCGATAGTTTAGTCTGGCAGTTGATCAGTGTGGCCATGTATGGGAGTGCGCACACTACGCGGATTCGATTTGGCCGATTCTCCATACAAATTAAAATCGGGCACAACTATCGGTCAACTAAAAATCAACGGTGTGCGCCTACTCTTAAAGCTAAGCATTAATCAATAAAATCCTATCTTTTAATTTTTTATCTATTAAGCAAAATCGCTGCTACAGTAAATCTTCCAACCAAACCAACGCACTTAATTTTTATCAATACATAAATAAAAACACGACGCGCCGAAAAATGGGATCAATTACAAAACAATAAAGGGCCGCGAAATACAAAACAAATAAAGCTATTTTTGAGCAACGATAAAATTGAATCAGTGTGAAATGATTACTGCCAAACGGCCATGTTTTTCCTCCCTCGCGGTTTTAAACAAATTGCTTACTCAAATATTGACAGTAAATTATTTCTGTTTATTTTTACGGTTCCGATAACGACACCAATATTCGTGGAGGGGTGTCGTTTGCGGTGGGTTTTACGATTACCGGAACACACGCGTTAAAACAGCTATTGTTCTTTTTGTTCGTTCGTTCGTTCGTTTTCAGCCAAATGACGTCCAAAGCTGTTCTTTTTGTACTCGTTTATTAAGCCAATACCGAAAAGCGAAAGGTTTGCATTTTTATAGTTTTGGTCTTTTATATTTAAGTTTCTTTTAACTACTTATTGTTCAAGGACTATTCTGTGCGATGACCAAACTTATTTAGGTATATTCCAACCAGATTATACAAAATGCAGATTTATACTAAAATCAGCAAAAGGAGTACGTTAAAGCTTGAGCAGAAATGCTTGAGGATAATATAAATGTGTTATGAATGAAGAATTGTTTGGCAAATATTGTGAAATATTATGCTCTACATTCTTGTAGTAACGTTTGTTACGTAACTCTTGTGTATTCACTATTTTTAGTAGGCGATGAAAACTATTTTACGTAGGTGTAAAAGTAAAATTTAAACGCAAACATAAAACTTTATTTTGGTGAATTGGTTTCAATGCCTACCAAAACGAGTCGAACGTTCATACCTTTTTCATACTACTTCTATGTAAATATTAATTCCTTAATAGAATACAATACCGTAATGTAAATAATCAATTTTATTAAGGTTTCATCATCATCATCATTTCAGCCATAGAACGTCCACTGCTGAACATAGGCCTCCCCCAATGATTTCCATAATGAACGGTTGGTAGCGGCCTGTATCCAGCGCCCATTCCTGCTACCTTTTAATTAAAGTTTATACAATACAAAAAGTGTACAAGCATAATTTACACATCAGCAAAAAACCAAACGGCGCGCTGCGACGGGCAATAAAAATTCTCGAATTCTCGAATGCACCGAACTTTTCGAGATTGGAAACGTTTTCCCACTCTGATAAATCAAAGGCCACTTCATCGGCTGAGATGCATTCACAACGACCGTGTCAACAAATGTCGAAATGCTCCTTTCGGGAGCGGGACGCGAGCGATTCGACGATTGGCCGCATCGATTTAATGAAAAAAGGGTTGGAAAACCCGCTTTACTTAAGTTGCATAAATACATAATGCATAATAATATGCATAGCGAAAACTAACAATGTATTTATGTGGTGTGTATAACGCTGAGTTTGAGTCACTCAATTTAAAGTAGTCAATTCCTTATTGTTTTATAGCTAAAGACCATATTGTCTATAATACTGTATTTAGCATTGTGTCTTTGTTAATTTTGTAAGAATATAACAGTCAAGTTTTTTTTTCTTTCTGTCTTCGTTTTAAATTTGTTCGTTCGTTTCAGCCAAAAAACGTCCACTGCTAGACAAAGGCCTCCCCTAAGTAGTCAAAATGGGGTTTACCATAATCAATACGTGTAATCGCAAAAATAGATACTATATGCCATAATAAACGTGTTATTCAACAAAGTACATTTGAACTTCATTTATTTTTAGCCATTCTGATCAATCCTACTGCCTCTACCAACATTGTGCCAGCGGTTCGCAGCGTATAAAAAGGAAAATAAACCTAATAGGGCTGATGGAACGTGGCCTCTGTTTCCCACCCCTGGGACGCGGGTGTTGATCTAATTTTCCTTCGCGATAAAAACACGAAATTACTATACCCCTGTTTATTTGACCACCGAAAAATTCATTCGGCGATTAATTAAAACGCCAATACGAGCGTGCAGATGACACGTTAATTAAGTAATCAATTAGGTAAGTATATATTTTAGAAGCTATAAGAGCTAAAGCACACGATGCGTTGCGGCGCCGCACTGCAAAAATTTCGCCATATCACGCTACGCGGCGCCGCACGGCAAAAATTAATTCTCCATATCGCGCATCGCAGCGCGTGTGCCCGCCATAGATATTTCTATGTAAAACGACGCAGCGACACCGCTTTGGCGTCGCACCGCCGCCGTATCGAATCGTGTGCTTTGGCTCTTAGGTATGGAGTATCGTACTTAATTGGAACGTAATGATAGGTACTTTTCTGTGAAGGCTGTTTCGTTTGAAAAAATATACGCAAATGAAAACTTCTTTTTGACGATCGTTATACCTTTAATTATGTTTATCAAAATTAGAGTTTAAATGTTCTGGGTCATTAAATGTCATGTGCGCTACTAGTTGATGTTTAACCTTTTCTTAAAAAACATAAGACGATCTAAGTACCTACCTAACCATAAAATCATTATTCTAAATTGTTTTGTTTATAACAATTAATATAAAAAGTCTCAGTGTTTACCTTGACGTGCTATAAATGTACCTTTTCTCGATGATACTGATATCATCATTCTATTTTCACCCGTTTAAACAAAGTAATGAATATTATTGTTGTCCAAACCAATTATTCATAACTAAAGCCCTTTAGCAACTTAACAACAACAATAAAATGTTTTCGATATTTTGTAATTATTACCACGATCTCCTAAATAATCGTTTTATTGTTTACTGCTCTAAAACACCGTCTCAAGCCTTCTTGCAGGCATCAAGAAATTCACGGTGAACTGAGCGTGCCTCTTTACCGGGTTTTACACGTACCGATTCTTATTAAATTTTAAAGAAGAAAATACCTTATTCCGTAAAAAAAACTATTTACGCTCTTTCGTATTTTTTCTAGTACACATTTGCGAGTGAGCAGTAGACTTTTCATCATATTTTTGACATATTATCCACCACGTACTTACTATCTCATCAAGATCATTTGTACCTATTATTTTAGATGCCTTTATTATTCGAGGGCACATCAAGCTAGACTCTTTAGGCATCTTATGATAGACGCTTTTTATACCTCATAATAATAATAAAAAGCCTTACATGCTGCGACTACTTATTTAATTTTTCGGTGTATACGTAGTCGACGAGCTATCGACGGCCACACAATATTCCCACTGTCGAAAAAGCGCCAGCCTGTCGTTTGTCAGTGAAATCAAAACGTTGTAACAACTTTTTGTTTGGAACAATTGATTGGATTTCAGTATTGAGAATGAGTACCACTAGTCACGATGTACAGATCGGAAAATGTAGTGTGAGCAGGCCGCCCACTAGGCGGACCGACGATCTGGTGAGGGTCGCGGGGAACACCTAGATGCGATCAGCGCAAGATCGGTAGTTGTGGAAATCCTTTAGGGATTCCTTAATTCAGCAGTGGACGTCATTTGGCTGAAACAAATGAACCAAATATGTAAATATCTTATGGTGTAAATACAAGATAGGGGAGAAACAACCCCACTCTAAGGCAACAATAACAAAATGCAAACAACAATTCCCTCTGCCGTAAAATAACAACAAAACAATGAAATGAAATAAATGTTAGCGTGAGCAACGAAGATGGAGCGAAATGATGGAACGACTGCCATTTTGTCGCTCGCATGAAAAATATTTCCACTGATCTTGTTTACATTGACAGCATAATCCGTTCAACGTAAGCGTTTTATGGTTGCCTTGCCAGATGTGGGTGCGTTGTACAGTCGACAATAAACTATTTTTGTGGCAAAATAGTGCTTAATACCCATTGCATAAGATAAGGCAATCTTGATGTGCCAGTCGTACTTAGGTATTATTTTGATATTGGAAACACCTTTGGGTAAGAAATGGATCTATCTGTATGGAAAGACAAACACGATAATTACTTTCTGCTTCGAATTTCTTGTTTCAAATTATTATGATTTATGGCCACCCTAATTTCTAATTACAACGTTACACAATACACATAAAACCACAAAGGTACAAAGTCGAAACCTTTTTCAGTAAAGTGAATATAATCCATCCAATCATTACCATGAATGAAAATAAAGTAGGTACCTACTTCGTTCGTTCGTTTCAGCCAAATGACGTCCACTGCTGGACAAAGGCCTCCCCCAAGGTCCTACTTACTTTATGTAAAATCAAGGACTACATTATAAGTACATATTGCTTTTAAGCATCCTTCCTGTTTTTGTTACTGAAATTAAATTTAAATTGATGGCGCCATAATTAATTTTCTCCCGACAATATTCGATATACAATAAAAGGCAATGTAAGTATCACCGTTTATTATAGTAACCACCTGTAAACCTGTAAAGTAAGCTTAAGATCATTAAGGACCCTGTCGGGCACTTCAATTACAAGAGAATATTAAAACATGTTAAATGAAAACATAAAATTCAATCAAGTAAAGAAAACTCGTATAAAATATAAATTTAACTCCGCAGTTTCTTTGAACCGCCACGAATTTAATGCAAAAACCTTTAACCATTCGAAACAGACTCGTATCGGCCATTTCATAGCGGAATCCCACTTTTATTTGGGCCCGTCGTGTTTACACCAAAAATGGAATTGGAACCAGAATCCTCTTATCTGCCGGCGGCATAAAGCTTAAAATTGGAATTTAATAACTGCACCCCGATTCAGACGTTTTTAAACGACTACGTGCGGAATAAAAATGGAATTTCCGACATATTTTTAACGGTTTTTTCATACGCAATACTGTTACCGAATTGTTTTGTAAACAATGGATAGAAAAACTTTTGTTATTTCATAAATAATAGATGGAAAATGTTAACAACTAAACTAAATATTTGTTTGAAAGCAAATTAAAGTATTATTAAAACTTCACCTCTATTGTATTTTTCCTAAAGTGTGTTTTTTTATTATTACCTACATACTAAGACTTAGGAGCTTAGGGTGCTCTTCTAAAGGACTATGCTGCACTATAATGTTTTCAACATCAAAATAATATCGTCACGAATCTCTCTATTTTTGTATTTCGTCTAAAACTTTTATCAGGTTACCTTTACTACTTGTAGATCTATAACACAAAAAGTGAGATGTTCTGGGAACCACGTCAAGCACTTTGCAAAGTTGGACGAAGTTTGAAACCGTCTCGGCCCCACTTAATAAGCTCGGTGAACGAAATACACTCGCACATCAAAATAACTGAAATACTAAATTCAGTAAAAAACTTACCTAAATATTTTCTGTGTTCATTTATTGTTGAAAAAGTTTCACAACAAGATCAATCACTCGTAATACTTTTATTTTGTGAACGATGTAAGAAACATTTTGTGACATTCCGTTTTTTTGGGATTGTGATATAAAATAAAGGCTGGAGAATTATTCGAGTTGAAGCTCAGTATAAAATATTTTGGTTTAAACGAGTTACGAATAGTAGTAGTATTTTTCTCTTTTTAGTATTTTTGTTCGCATTTAGATTTCGTATTTATCAACAAATATATTTTAGATCATTTTATATGAGTTACAAATAATGTGATCGTTAATGTTTCGATTTCCACTTAGAGATTGAACACATCTTAGATTTGAACCCTCGATAAGAATATTAGGTAATATTTATACCTACATATTTATAATAATAATATGTAGGTAGGAATGGTACACATTTTTACCATATTTGATAATAGGCTAGTTTCCTAAAAAATTTTTTTAGTCCGTCATGTTTAATATCAAAAAATATTGGACACATATATTTTTATTTGTAAATCTAACAAATAATTACATAGTTATGGTGCGTTGAAGTTCCGCACGACGTCACAACGTGCGGCACTTTTATGCAAGCATTGACGTCACGGGCCTCTTCTTATGAAATTTGGCGCGCTTTATCTCTTTAAATTTTCATTAGTTTGAAAAAGTGAAAAATACGTGTGGAGTATTTTTTGATAAGTTAACTGACGGACTAATTAAAACTCTTGCTTTTTGACCCAGGAAACATCCCTATTACACAAAATAATGTGTTTTATATCCTCAAACAATAAAACTACATCAACTCTATTCGACCGCTAGCCGGGTGTGAATATTTAGGTGTTAACACGTCCACGTCCTCGGCTTAGGCCATTAAAAATAAACACCTGGTTCCGTATGTACATCGTTTATCATTCATTGGAAGCCACGACCACCGCGTGATTGACACGATACAATTTATAGGCGCGAACCATCATCGGAATCCTATATTGGAATCTTAACGCGTCGGAATAGCCATTATTTCATGTTATTTTCATTGCTACTCCTATTGTGTTCCCATTCCAATAGCTCGATTGGACATATATCTGTCTTTTTATGTTTGTGGTGATATTTTTATTATCTGCTTAATTGCTTGGACGCTCTTACAGTGGGGCAATGATAATAACAGTAAACAAACGCATTAATAAGATAAGTGACTCAAAGATCGTCAATTTGAAATGATAATGTAGAGACCCAACATAGAAAATAAACTACTATTATTTATTCTGTGCCATTACAATAGTGTCCAAAATACTTGCATAGATAAAATTTATCACAAATTATTGTTTTCCTTGTCACAAAAGAAGCAAAGTATCATGCTTTGTCTATCTACTTCTCTATATATGTAAAATATTCGCAAATAATTCAATGTTTATTAATTTAGAACAGAGTACCTAGTCGCCTGGAAAGCGAAGCGTCGTGGAACTCACTTGAGACCGTCAATTGTTTTATGAAGTGAAAATTATTTTCCATTATGATCCTGAATGCAGGCTACATGTTTATGTACTGTTTAAACACATGTCATATTTAAAAGGTTTTTATCACATTGATGTATTGTGGGTGTGTAACATAAGCAGTTAATTTGAATAATGACACCCAAGAGTAATATATTACAGTTTATCTGACACTTCAGACAGATTATGACCCCGTGAAACATCGAGAAAAAGCAGCAATATGCCAAATGGGCGCCCAGAACACGCATTGTTGTCGCCTCCCTCCAACTGTTTATTAATATCGTCCAATTAACAAAGATCTACGGCCATGCACCACTGATTAAGATAATGAATGAAGCGCCAGTACAAATTCATTACTCAGGGAACTCGCAAAAGCAAAAAGTGTTATCGCAGCGTTTTAAACACACGAACTAAGTTCGCTTCTCGCAACTTTCCCACTTCGCCTGTATAAAATGGATGAAAAAATTAAAAATGTAAGTTTGTTTCCCGTTATTATGATTGCCCTGGTTTATTATGTGTTTGCCCTAACAAGAATGAAGTAGATAACAACTTTATTCGGGTATTCATTAGGTAGGAATCAATTTGCATCCGTATCTTTCGTGACCTCAAATACCCCAGTGGGAGGGGAGTTTCAACTTTGAGTAGGGGATGATGGGGGAATTGCGGACACGGGGTAAATACGGACTAGCAAGTACCTACTCAATCCCTCCACCCCGCGGCAGCCCGGTGCTGTCATCTGTTTCTTTTTTGCCATTTTAGTGCCACGCAAAAACTTACGACAGCCGGCTGCGCACAGTTTGAAAGGTAGGTAAAATTTAAAAAAAATGTGTATTTTGATCTAATTTTTAGTGTTTTTTAATTTAAGGGACTGGTCTGAATACTAAGTGATGGTAAAAAGTTATATTATCTATTGATAGCTTTGTCAATGAAGTTTGAATCGCCAATGTTTCTTTTTATGGAATGTTTTCATAACCTACAAATTTATCTCTTTGATTTAAAAATACCCAATTGGGTTAATTGCGGACAAGCCTTGCGGGGTAAATACGGACGTCTGCAATTACCCCTAATTCGATAAACTATTTAAAAATTTACCAATAACTGGTACAAACGGGCAGTAAACAAAAAGCATTCCATCATTTTTACCAGCACACCAGAAAAAAAGAATCTAGAAGAAAAGGAACAAAAGAAATTAGACAAGAAAAGAAAAGCCCAAGAAAAACAAAATAAAACTACATCTAATAAGCTAAAAGGATCAAAGGGTGTAAGAAATCTAAATTATTTTGAAAATGAAGGAAATGTTGATTACTTTTGCATTTATTGTCAGGAAAAGTACTACGTTCATCCACCCGCCGAAGACTGGATTAGGTGTTTAAAGTGTAACAAGTGGGCACATGAGAACTGCACTGCAGGAAGTTCTTCTAAAGGCTTTACTTGTGGTTTTTGTCTGTGATGTGGACCTGTCCGTAATTAACCCAGCGTTAGTCCGAATTTACCCCGAGCGCTGCGGGTAATTACGGACAGACAAGGTTTTGTTTTTGCTAAAAATATTCCATTTGTTGATTGATCTCGTTTAATAAGTATAACTGTTTTTGTAGATGTTTAACTAAAGATTAATAATTAATAAAGAAAATCTGATTATTACTAATAGTACGAATGTTGTGCGTTATTTCCCTACAGCGTCCGCAATTCCCCCACTCTCCCCTACATAATATACCTACGAGGGGATAGAATCATTTGTGAGTACTTTTCAGAGTAGATTTGAATTAGTGGGAATTTGAAATCGATCCTTTTATGTTTATTTTATTAGACAAACACTTTTAGGGCAACGATTATTCGTTTGTTTTGCTCTCTACAAAGCTGTATGAACTACATACAAACTTTTATACCCTTTTTCATAAAGCTTTGAAACTAGTGAAATACATAACTTTTTAAGCTTTATTTTTTTTTATTGAACAGGAGGCAAACCATAGTAGCTAGTGAAGGAGATATAAGTTACATTATTCTTTATTTCATTTCGTTTTAGAGGAAACCGGCGACCACAATTTTACCGGATAGAGTTGGTGACAAGCCATCTTGGCAGTCGAGCAACGAAGGAGTTCACGAAAGAGTGAACTTTGATGATACCCTCTGGGGGTTTGAGTTGGCTGGGGGCGCATACTATGATACCCCGTTGCGGGTCGTTAAGGTACCTACCTATACCAATTCATCATCATCATCATCCATCATTTCAGCTATAAGGTCATAGCATACTCATCAACGCGGAAAGGGCGCGCTGTCAACCGCGAGGTTATGGTACGGAGTTTCAAACAAAGAATACTGACCGCCTCGAGTTGATACGGCTACGATCCGTTTCCGGATTGATAAGTGTGCTTCGTCCTATAGGTACTAATTATGTATTACCTATTCAGCTATGAGATCTCCATTGCTGAATATAGATCCACTCCGTATGATTTCCAATTGGCCGGTTTGAAGCAGCCCGCGTCTAGCGGCTTCCTGGAACTTCTATTTCACCGTAACCATTTCAGTCTGTCCACATTATACTACTAAAGATCTTCCCGATTGACTGCAAGCTAGAACCATGAATGTTGCTTATAAAAGGTATTTAGGGTTAACAAAGAAAATACATAATAGCATAATATATCGGAAAATAAATAGACAAAGAAACAGAGAAATAACTATCTCCATTTCGTACATAAAGGTGCACTAAGCATTTTAATTAAATGTTTTGCAAAAGAACTTAAAGCAACTTACGTAAAGATGTCCTAAATTAATATGATTAATTATTATTAATTGAAGATAATCATTATGCCATTTTTCACCTTGACGATAATATGACAGTCTTCTTAAAAAAAAAGTATATACATTGTTGTACAAGTATATACCAGCTGTGTATACGTGTAGTGGTTAAACGCCAAGCACTCAAAATGTATGAAACTTAGTTTTGTTTTAGAACTCTAATTATAACTTGAAATGTGTAAAATCCGCAACATGCTTTCAAACTTCCAGTTCCCGAGTTAAGTGTACGATGCAGCAGCAATTTCTAACCCAGTTTTGTATCAAAAGTCTATGCAGGGGACGTCATTTCTTTACGGAAACACAATTTCAACTAATTTACAATTCAAAGACACCAATTTAAACAATTCACGCGTATCTGAATTTGAATTGTTCCATAAGAATATAGATTAGGTAAGTAACTTGTTAGAAATTTGATACTTTTAAAGCATTTACTGTGAATATTTAACGAGCTCTTAATTAATAAATATAAGTTAAATCGAGACTCATGTTAACTCGGTCAATATAGAGCTTAATTTTCAAACTGATTAGGGTTTGTAGGGTGTTATCTTAGATTAATAAAACCTAGATGGATAGTCTTCATACAAACGCAAGAGTGAGGCAAAAATCTTATGTCATTAGTGTCAATTTTGTTGGGGAGTGTAGACAGTGAAGGGGATTTTCCCGAAAGTAGGGAAATTTTTAATACGTCTTTAATTATTTTATAATTAACAAAAACAAAACGCATCATGTACTTACTTATTTATTGAATTCAAAGTACCTACCTAATTACAATAAGATAAATCGACTTAAAAGTCTCGATTTCATAAAAAAGGAAGTGTATTTGTACGGCGAACAATTGGGAAATAAATTTTCTTGTTACTGGTATCATTCCCGTATTTAATTTTTGAAAGCCAAATTCAAGCAAAATACGCGTCGAATCGTAGTACTTACTTATGAAATGTAACACTGGTCACTTTCTTTCGTTTTTCTGATGTATTTAGACACCCTTTCACTTTGATTTTCACTTTGACAGTTCATGTGACGTTTACGAGTGAGCCATTCAGGCTCACTAAAATCTGCCTCACCTTTCGTGCACTGACTATCTATCTAGGTTTTATTAATCTAAGGCTGTTATTATAAAAAGAACTAACGTGGTCCGAGTATACGTAGTAGGACTTACCTTTAAGTACCTTTAAGACTACCTGAAAAATAATAAAAAATATGAAGTTTGTTTTTCACACTACCTATCTAGGTACATACTTATCTATGGCAAGACATATCTATGAATAATTGCTAAAATCACGAAGCATTATTAAGCATTTAATAGTGAATAGTATTGGAACAGTATATTACACTGCACAACAAAATTGCAACTTTTGGCTGATGATTGACTTTCATTACATGATGTTTACTAATTTGACGTCGCTGATTCTGAATCTGCCGTCCATTTTTTCGTAGCAGCTCTTGTTTACGTGTTATAGCTTTCACTCAAAAATTGCTAAATTTCAGTCTTAATTCGCCGACAGTTCAAAAAATACTATGTTTTCTTTGTATAATTTAATATGGTAGCATTAAGAAGTGTTTGTGTGAATTATCTAAATCAATTTTGTTTCATTTGCGGAGAGGATATGTTTAAATAATCCGTTTAAATGTGACAAAGTTCGTAAAATTGGCTTAAAAAAATTAGTTTGGGGACCCAGTGGAAATGAAAGATAAGCCTTGAATTCCACAAAAGGCGTGGAAAAGATGCGTTGAGTTTTTACGTTTATAAACAAATAAGAATATGTGTAGATTTAGGTACGAAACCGCTATGATCTGAAAGGAACCCTTGAACCATCGCGACGACTGTTATTTTTATTTTTGAACAAAAATGGTATTAACCAAAAAATATTGAACTAAATAGTAATTCCTTGCATACGTTTGGCATGTAGACGTCTTTTCAACCCTAAGAAGTCACCTGAACCTCATGTTGATACTTCACATGAGGATTTTGAGGCGAAAACTGTCAGTGTGGTAGAGACTTTGAATGTGACCCGAAATTTTCAAAACCATGTAGCCAAGATGGTTTAAACGATCGTTTTAGAGATTTAGGATCTTCAAGTCTTCCGAAAAGACATGGAATGAGTTATTTTGGCATTTTAATTTTTTTTTTGGAAAATCCGAAAAAATCTTACTATTCTTACACATCGAAAAACGTATGAGTCACTTACAAACATGTTTTTCTGGTTGGATGTAATATAAACATCGAATTACACTCTCTTCGTAATCACCTGAACAATTTTATCACAACTCTTAAGGATCTAAGTGAAGAACATGGCGAGCAAATCCACCAGGGCCTTCGTACGATAGAGGGACGCTATCAGGGCCACTGGAATGCACACATGATGGCTGACTGCTGTTGAATCATTCAGAAGAGCTGTCTGCCTTCAGCATCAGCAAGGAAGTCAAATAAAAGAAAGTTTTTTCAACTTAACAACTTCATAAAATAGGATCATCTCTAAAAAAAGAGTGTTTTTTTACAAAAAGACCCAAGTGTCATATTTTTTTAACCAGAGCTGATACAGATATTTCAATCACAGATTTGAAATCGTCATTAAAAATTGGACTAATATCATGTAACATAACCCAATCATCAGAAATGCTGTTGTGCAGTGTTATTATTCAAGAATTCAAGATATCGTCTTTCGTGAATATTCCATTCGAATACGCCTTATGATTAATTGAAAATCCATAATTGAAATTGCAGTACAGCCATAGATTAAAATGCAACCGCATCGTATCACGACCGTGGACGCATAAATGTCTCCGTTGAATTCCTTCCACTGGATCGGTTGGGGTAGTGATGGGAATCAAATAGTGTAGCCCACCGAGCAAATATGCGGAGAATACAATGACTGTCATAATGTAGCACGCTATATTCAATCAACCGTAGCAATTTCAATCATCTACCAATACAATACTATTGTGGTAAACTAACTCAATTAGCTTAACTGGTTCAGTAGTGGCAATATTAGTTTTACAAGTTATAGCCACGTCTTGATGGAGTGTCATCCTCAAGAAATAACTAGAAATAGGTGCGTAAACAAAGCGACAGTTCGTGCTATTTAACGATCTTTTGGAAGGCATTCAGTTGTAGATTGTTACAGACCAGCGGAATCCAGAAAATATTTTTTTACTTGGAAGAAAATTACCGCATAATTTTGGCTCACCGGACAAAAATGTTCTATCCCATAGCAACTTAGGAGTCATGGGACCTTATGAACATTAATTTGTTCCCAGTAAGAATGAAAAAAAAATCGGTGATTAAGTTCAAATCATGCTCAGTCCTCGTCAAAATTTAAAACGAGAGTACCTGAAATTATTTAGGGTGGATTCGACCAAACAAGAGTAAATATGAATCTCAAAATAAATAGTCAGTTTTGACATAAGTATTTCCCATACTGAAACTGTTAATGTGCCAGTTATCATCAACAGCCCTTTACAGTCCACTGCTGGACTATGAGCCTCCTCCACTATAGTGGAGGGTTTTGCCATAATCTCCACGCTAGGCAGGCGGGTTGGAGATCGCAGTTTAAAAGATTGATGTTTTTCAGAGAGCGCTGCTGCCCATTCTCTATTTGATGTGTAGTCCCTAAGTCGCCTCTTACGACACCCGCGGGAAGAGTAGTGCCAGTTATACCAGGAGTTATTTTCGGATAAAAGTTTGGTCGAATCGGGCCTAAGTAGCATGTTGTGTAGACTAACTCACTTCGTAGACTGTAGACGTCCCCTCACTAGTGCGGGCCATTCATTAACTGGAACACGGGCGCTATTGTGCCTCCGTCATTTGCGGTTCGATCTTTATAGTGCGCTACTAATAAGAAACGCAGTTTGTCTGTTTGCTGGCAGTTATTGGAAACGACGATATTACTTGGTAATGTAAGTTTGAGTAGCTATATTGAAATCTACTTTAACATATTATAACATCAAGAAAAAGTGTAACGTATAAATAGAAGTTCATTTAAAACCTTAGCTATTTAAATTATGCAATTGCATATTTACAGTCCTAGATGTTTAGTACATCATATTATATCTACGTCAACTCAATTAATCTAACGTTTGATGTTGAAATAATTAACCCGCTTTACATAAATTAAACACTTAAGTAGGCCGAGTTGCACCACCTAACTTTGACAGTTGACAGATTTTTGACGTTTGTTAAAGTTAAAGTATGATGGTGCAACCCAGCCTCATACTATTACGCTTCATGTTCATTAAACTAATATCTGCGCTTAGATATTGTTAGATCACACCATTTAAGGTTCAAATTCGATATTGCGGCAGAGTAAATACGAGAGCAAACCCACGCGCATTGTATAGAGGTTTAATAAACGATTCCGGTCTTTATTGCCTTTCCAGAATCGAAATGATATTAGAAAATTGTTCTGATTTTATGATACGTCCACTGAGTTGACAAAGTAATACATTCGGCAAGGTCTTCTCACAATATCCGAAATTCATTGGCTATATTAAAATGAAATGCTGCAGAGATGTGAAAAAGTAAAAACTATTTTAAGTTTGATTTTGTCCAGGTTCAATAAAGTAAGAGTAAGACTATCTCTCAACTCGAAGTTTCTGTAGGTACCTACTACTTATTTTTTATGTGTTCTAATACGACGCAAAACTCAATTCAAAAACGAGCATAGATTTGCAAGTGGTCTGAAGATTTAAATTCAGCATGATACTGTCTTGGCAACTTTTTTGATTTGAGTATTTATTATTTCAAAATATAAGCCTTTGCCTTGATCTTGAACTCATAATTTAAGTACATTCCTGTTACTTATAGGTTATACATGAAACTTATAAGTAAGTGCGAATTAGGACGTGCCTAATTCAGATCCTGAAAATTTACAGGAAAACCAAATCGGAGATATAATATAAGTAATTAGATGGTATTGAGAACCATTTGAGCTAAATAAGTTATCTAGAATCTAGACGACGGAGTGTTTTAAGTAGACATTCACCCTTTGTTTACAATTTCAGGTGAAACACAACAGCCGAGCAATGTTCGCCGGGATCAAAGTGGGGGACGTTCTGCAAACCATCAATGATATCAACACCTTTACTCTAACGGTCCAAGAGGCCCACGACATGATACTAGACTCGGGCATAGAAATCAAGCTGTCTTTCTATGCGTGAGTACATGTGATACACTTGGTGGTAAGGAAATAACTAATTGAAGGAACAAAGAAAATGTTACTATAACGTCAGCTACTTTAAATGTTATTTGCAATATTCAAAATTCTTTTTAATTGGTTAAACACAAAATATTCGCAATGCCTTCGATTTAAATGATTGATTTTCTAAAATGCCTTGAGAACTACGTACACTCCATACTCCATAGGCGGCGATAAAATACTACTATTTTCTTCTTAGCTTAACTAAAAATATTTCATGATTATTATTCAACTAGAATCCTAACTAAGTATCTGAGTAATGAGACTAAGACGCTGCAGCGCTAACGCGATAAACGCGTTTCCTTCTAATTAGAAAATCCAACAATGGTTGATTATTTTGCCACGAAGTGTAATTTACACACAGTCGCAACGTGATGCATAACTCGAAGTTTCACAAACTAATTTAAAGTTTCAAAGCAGTTCTATTTATTTGCATACATGCGGTTGATTGTAATTTTTCTAATTAACTTTACAGGCCAGATGTGCTAGAGACGATGCATTCTGTTTACCAGGATGAAATTGTGAGTTTCTGGTATTAATTAATTAGAATAATTAAGTTTAATTCTGATTATTTCCACTATCACTACGTATACTATGACCAGTTCAAAGAATTCTCTATAATTAATGTGATAGCTTACGTCCGTATTCACAAACATTACTATGAGGTCTCATAGTGCGCGTAGATGCACAGGGTGACATACGGACCAATCACAGAGACCGTATGCGTACGATTTTCTGCTTCATAATATATAATCCTTCAAGCTCCGCGAATCTAGACAAAATAGATAATCAATTGTTATGACATTAATTAATGCCGTCTGGGACTCAATCGGTTAAGCAAGCAAAGTTTGTGAATACGGGCGTTACTCACTAAACATTTCATCGATACTGATATTTCCTCAAAAAAATAGATTTTATTTATTTAATTTATTTCTTTTTCAGAACAACGACAAAACCGAACCTAAAGAATTTCACTATTTTGAGGAACCTGTGCGTGATTTGTCATACAAACATGTTAGAGCTGTGAGTTTCAAAGAATATCAATAAAATACACGACGTACAGTAACAAAAATACAAAATCTTTATCACTCTAGTGTCTAGAATAAAGATTAAAAGCTTAAAACAAGCTTTAGAGTTGTATCGAATCGTTAAAGCAATGTAGTTGTTGCAATTCACGAAGGCGAGTGAGCTTTACATGTGTGGTGGCTCGCTACTGTTCGTTTTTCAAAAGTTTTGATAGAAATTACACTATCGTTACTGCATGTACACGTACACATACAAGTATAGCTCAAAGCTCACTCGCCTTCGTGAGTTGCAAGAACTATAATGTAATATTGATACGGATCATGTGATTAGTTTATTTATATCTGTCAATTTTGATTAATTTCCAATAAACTTTCTGTTTTTGTTTATCCAACTAAATCCCGATTTATAAAATGGTTTACAGGATCATTGAATGTTCAATGAAGCTTCATTCATTCATGGTTGTCATTTGTTTTCTTAATTGCTCCGCTACATAATTCATGAAGTTAATATATTTTTATTGGTTCCAGAATCAAGCTTGGAGCATAATTTGGCCGTGCAATAAGAAAAGGGACATTTTGTATAAGGAGTCCAACTGTTTCTTGGTGCCCAGTGCTTATGAAAGAAAACACAAGTAAGATTCGAGAAAATTCCGTAACATATTGGGGGAATACCTGCGGCTTTCTGGAATTTTTTGGTATTATTGGAGGGAAAATGGGTTATACCATTTATATATAAGACATTATATTTGAAGCTATTTTCATGTATTTTTTAGGCAATAAAGATACATAAACACATCTCCTACTAACCATGAGTTTCTTTCATCGATTTCCAAAGACAAATGCTGGCATTCAGTCATTAATACCTAATTGATATCACAAATAGACAGATATAGCTACATTACGTAACTGAAATATGATTTTTAGACAACTTTCATTTAATTAGCTATTGAAAGTTTTTCTTTTCAATTTACCTTGTTATAATTCGAAACTTAGCGCACTGAAATTCATCAAACAAAAAATTAAGAAATTCATTACGTAAAATATCCAATCAGCCAGCAAATATTTAAGCCGTTGAAATCCTAGAACTTTTATTGCGAAACTGTCCGTCTATAAGTTACCTAAAGACTCTAAAACTTTTCAATTAAGTAAGGTATCGAATGTCGGAAGAAAAAGTTAATCGGACTTCGACTCGATGGTTTGTCGAGACGAAAAGGGACCACACTTATCGTTGCGGAATCGTGGCATCTAGTCTAAACGATTTTGTTTTCGCCCTTATTGCATGGACTTAAAGACTTAAAGCGAGGATCGATGGAGTCCACATCGATAAGTGTGGTCACTCCCTAACTGCGCTTTCTTTGTTGCAGGGAACGGTTATTAAAAAATCCGGCGCCGGAGAGCAACGGGTCTGTTTGAGTAGGTTTTATGAATTTATCGACTTTTCAACTTAGTCAAACAACATCACTATTTTTCATTGTCTAGTAGAGCCAAAGGTTTCTTTTATTAGACACGTACATTATATGAGAGAATATGAGCCGTCAATAGCATCTGAAGTATATTTAATAGTGCCCACGCTATACTAGAAACAAAACTGTTAAGTATTTAGTAGAAGTCTAATCATTCATTTTCTTTTCATTAAGCAGAACTTAAGTTACTATTGCCGAATTTTCTTAAAAACTTTTAAGTTTGTCATCATTAGTTTTAATACCGTACCGCATAACAAGCAGAATAAAGAAATCCATTCCTAATAATAAGTATGTTTAATTAATACCCTGTTTTTTGCATCACCACGTTTCATTTAGTATCTTATCAATTATAATAATAAACTCATAAAATTACATCAGCCTGAAAACTTTGCATCAAGACACAATAACTTAATATAGGTATTATATCAATGTTGCTAAGAAGATTACGATGTAGATTATAGTCGTTATGGTAATGGAAGCAGCACCCATTAAGGTGGTCACCCACCGGTAGCACCAACTTGTAACAAAACAACGCAAGTTTCGAATTTGAGCTTTACGTCAAAGCATTACGCTCTTGAGCGGGCTATGCTCGGAGTTTCCCTGCGTGATCGAATCAGAAATGAGGAGATCCGCAGGAGAACCAAAGTGACCGACATAGCTCGCAGAATTGCTAAAATCAAGTGGCGTGGGCCCCACATAGCTTGTACAGACGATGGCCGTTGGGGCAGAAAATTTCTCGAGTGGCGACCACGGGCTGGAAGACGTAGTGTGGGCAGGCCTCCTACTAGGTGGACCGACGATCTGGTAAAGGACGCGGAAGAGCCTGGATGCGGGCAGCGCAGGACCGTTCACTGTGGAAAAACTTGGGGGAGGCCTTTGTCCAGCAGTGGACGTCATTTGGCTGAAACGAACGAACGATTATGCTCTTACGTAGTTCCATTACATGCAAATGCTGCCAGTGAGTGACAGCCTTTATAAACTCCTTCACTAATGGATCGCCCAAATGCAATAGGCAAAAGCGATCTCAAGCACACGCCTTAATTTGTGTTACTAAACATTAAACTCAATCAAAATCGGGGTAAATTCTATTGGATTAGTATCTAAACTAAACTAAATTATATGGTAACATCGTATAACTTGGTATAATATTGATTGAATATGTATCAAGAATATAGTAAGAAGGTACTAGCTAAAGCCGAGTTGCCAAAAATATTTATTTGTCAGTGCTGAAAAATGTCAGAGCTATTTATTTTTACATACAATGTCAACTAGAAACTATTATATAGTCCGTATTCACACGCATTACTATGAGGTTTCACAGTCAAGTGCGCGTGGACAAACAGGGTCACACACGAACCAATCACAGAGCTCTATTCAACACTGTGCATTAGATTTGCTGCTTCACTTAAGTAAGTATCGTTTGTGACTACGGGTGGTAGAGCTTGAAGCAAACTAAAGTTGGCAGTAGTTACAATTACAGGGTATTCTTTAAATTAAATTCATAAGGAATCCCATTATTATACTGTAAACAAAGTGCCTACAAACCAAAAATACGTCAAATAATTGTTTAAACAGTTGGCTATTCATAAAGCAACCTTATTAAAAAGTTAATTTTAATCAAAAGTTTCACACGGGTTGGTCATCTGAACCCGTAGTTACCCTTTAGTTCGGTGCCATAAGTGCATAAACATGTTTGTCGAAACTAACCACTTGGTTGATAGACATACGGACACCTTCGTCCTTGTTTATAAACAAGTGAGTACAGTCCGTTGGGTTAAACGTGAAAGTTGCTAACTTTATTATACATGCTTTATAATGCCGAATTTAGGACCGGCCATCCACGCAAACCTTGCTTTGAATCTGGATGCATCTTTAGTAGCTTTACATAGCATAAGACTTAGTTTAACCCGCAACTTTTTAGTATAAGCTAGGTTTGGATGTAAAATACTTTAACTTTGACAAACGTCAAAAATCTGTCAAACTCCATACTAAATACACCGGTTATCGTTATAATTACTGTCAAAGTTAGGTGGTGCAACTAAGCCTTAGTAAGTCAGTGAGAAATCACAATTTCAAACTTGTACAAATAAATAAATAAAGACATTTTAAGAATACATAGGTTGAAAAAAATATTTTTCTTTCCTTTATAAATAGATTCAAGAAGCTTTTTCATTATTTCAAATCCATATAACTTCGTAGTCCGTAGCATACTACGAATAACGTACGCCTCTTCGTAGCTGACTGTAAAAACTATAACTGTCACCTTTTTCATGCAAAATTAATACGGGACCCATGTCTGGGCAAGTCCACCGGAATCCGGCAGTGATTTGTGAGGCTTGTTCAAACAAGCCGCAAGTTGGTGTTATTTTAGGACTAATGACCCTCAGAGTTTTCGTCGCGATACCCAACAACTGATACGGCTTATTAAGGTAAAGCCCTTGATTATGTAATATCATGGACACCACCTTTTCGTATTGTTTTTAAAATAAGCATCCTGCGTCTCTGTTTAAAATGGTTAAACATTATAGGTAAAAACTTGGTCGCCACTCGTTGCGAGAAATGGAAAAGTTGATGCTTGGGATCTCATAAAATGATTAAATCCAGGGCGAAGTCATTCTGCAAAAGACCAAACTAATGGGCACAGTCCAAAACTGTAGCAAAGTTAAAATGGAAGAAGGTCATGGACGTGTTCTCGAGTGGAAAGCACGTCTCGGTAAAGTTGAGTCACTGAAATTAGCTCGATAAAAATAGTGAGGAATCGTGCTATGTTGAGTTCTGCACTGGTCTGTCACTGGCTGAAATGATAATTATGACATTAAGATTTATAAAAATATCATTATTAGTTCTTGCAACTCACGAAGGCGAGTGAGCTTTACTTGTGTGTCTAAGTAAGGTACATTCACATAACTATAGTGTTAATGTCTATCAAAACTTTTGAAAATCGAACAGTAGCGAACCACCACACATGTAAAGCTCACTCGCCTTCGTGAATTGCAACAACTATACTACATTCTACATTCATTGGACATTTTTCCATCTTTCCCTATGTTTTGGCTCTTACTGTTAGTAAATTCTAATATATTTTCAAACTATCACTATCACTTCGCTCCAAAATATGGCCTCTGCTAATCCTAGGCATACTTGTCTAAATGGTCACGCTACGCAATATTTCATGGGTAGCCTTAATTGATTATTATGAATTATGGTAAGTAGTGAGTCTGAGCATAAGCCACTCAGTAAACAATGTTGACGTAACTCTTTTAATACCAAACTTACACCTACCTTATTTACGTAACCCATAAATGATGTTAAAATAAAAGTTTTCTATCAAATAATGTTTGTTTTCCATCAAAATAAAAAAAAAAACGTTAAGATATTAATAATATTGGTGTTTGTTCAAAAAAATAGTCTCTTAGGAAAATATTCCCTCAAAAGTTAGTTCCGATTTTTTAGAACTATTCAAATTTAAAGATTCTCAAGTACTCGTAGATGTAATAAGGGTTACTTCGCTACAAAAAATATAATGTGATATGCTTATTATAACAAAATGGTGATGTGTTCACTAAAATAAAAACATCGACAATTCTCGATGGTAACCCAACACAATACAATTTCGATGCCAACATCGTTTATGGCGACCCAACATTTGGCAAACCCTGGTCCAAATCAAATACTCCTTACAAACCCTTGTTTGAACTCTGACCGGCGATCGGCACCGAATCGTGGTATCATCGGATTGTGTCAATACCCAGTATTTGCGGACTAATAACCTGTGATTGAGAGCAGCTGAAACGACCAACTTGATTATGCCAATTCGATTTAGTTGAACCCTGTAATATGCCCGCAACGATGACGTACGGATGGTATACCTAAAGTTAAACACTGGCATCTTATCTAGTGGTCATAGGGGATATTTTGCAATAAAAAGTACAAGATGTATAATCAATTGAGTAATGATATGGGTTACTCTTTAAGGTTTGGTGTAGCGGTGTTCCCTAAGGCCAGTTTAACTCGGTTCGATTCATAATTACGCATGACTTTCCCCAATGAGTAACATAGCAAACTGCTTAAAGTAGTTTTTGATGTATGCCTTTAGGGGAGACCTAGGAGAGTTGTGACAATTTTTACTTTAGGGGCCATATCTCGCTCAAAAAACATTCCACAGCTATGAATCATACAAATTAATGTAGCGCCGTTCCTTCTGTTTTCAAAACAATCACCAAAGTTAACTAAAGTATTAGGGTTTCTAAGAAAATCACCAAAATCTTAGACCACTCCCTCTGTCACAACTCTCCTAGCACCGAGGTAAGTTGTGACAGGTACCGAGGTGAGTTGTGACAGCATTGTATTTCATCTATTAGATATAAAAAATACCATAATACTCAATCAAAGATGATTTTTTAGCAAAAAAGTACTTTAATCATCCTTTAGTACCTACCAGTTAAAACAAATAGTTATAGGATGTCGTTACACAGATTGAGCCACATTTCTCCAGCTTTCATTTTTCTCCCACGACCCTGGATTTTTTTAATTATATTTTTTAGCTAATATTATAGTCACTTAATACCTATAGTATTTTCTTTCTCTTCTATAAAAATAAAATAGTCGCGGTGGTAGGTATAATCCATAGACGGAGCTTCGCCTTCTGGGTTTACTTGATAAGCCTCTTTCTTCTTAATATATCTTGACAAGTTTAGATTGTAAGAGGTCGCAGCATATCTTAAACTTTAACCTAATCACTTCATAAGCTAGGTCCTAGATTCCGACTTTAGCAAGCAGTTCCTCTATATTAGGCGTTCTGAATAAAAAAAGTAACAGCATGCAATTATACAAATTATGGACCTACTAACACACAAAAAAACATCTAAAAACATCGTGGAAATGGCCCATCAGAAAAATTAAGTAAGCTAGGAGAGTTGTGACAGGCTGTCACAACTCTCCTAGGTGTTTAAAATGACGACTTGGTTCGAATAATATTTTTTATTTTCTAAACACGATGCGCACACAAAAGATCAGTGCTACATTTTGAGACCTGAATAACCATGCAACTTGAGAAAAAAATAACACAATAGTGCACATATACTAAAACATGATATAAATTGAAATAAAATTTTGAAGAAAAACTTACTTTTCGCATTTTTTTGTACACAGACGTCATATTTACGTAACCGTGTCTCGTGCGCCGCCCACAGGTACTTAGTCAAGAAGAGCGTCTTAAAAGCGACAAACAAGCGTTTTTACCACCTTCCTAACTATATTAAGTAAGGAGAAATCGCCCTTGTCACAACTCACCTCTGTCACAACTCTCCTAGGTCTCCCCTATGTCACGACCTGTCTTTCGGTTTTTCAATGCTAAATTCCATAAAACAAGCAATCTATTGACTGCGTTTATACGTTTATACAGTGACTTTATCTTAGACAGAGAGGCTAAAACTTAAAAATCAAAAGTTACAATTAAAAATTTTTTGACATTATAATTAAAAGTAAGTCTTTGCCGAACTCCAAAGGTAACAAGCAAACTTGTCAAAGGTTTTAATTTAAAGCTTTTTGACTTTGTGTAAAGTTGCGAAACTAGTTTATCAGACTTTAGATTTGAAAAATAATTAGAAAACTCCAATTTTCATCCATCACGAGAGAGATGAGAGCATGTCTCACTAGCTTACGAGTATATTAGCATTAAAATTGTATGCTTAACTATCTATGATTAACTTTTCTTTGAAATCAAAAGTATTAAACTAGGTATCAAATGTTTGAAGATGTTCGGAACAACTAAATGTTTTAATCAGAACCCTGCCTTGGACTGGTATAGGTGACAACTCTTAAGTAGAGCATTATGAAGCTATAAGTAGGCATCTGACGGGACTCTATGAAATCCTCGTTCGCATTTGAGTACAATACAATGAATCTCTTAAATGAGACATACTCGTACCTACATATTCTGGGTACTTAGATATACTTAAGATAGTTTCGAAGTTTCAATACTCAACTCAATAGGTAGGTGCGCTACACAGTAACTTTGTTTGAGTGTCTGACTCAGTAACTTAAAACACTGAACCAATTTAGAAGATATTTAAATATTGAGTCCTAGGCAAAAACTATCATAGTCAATATCTTGATTTTCGAAAGCGGTTCTGACGTTCTGTGACAGACGAAAATAATTTATGTGGACGGAACCGCAAATTAAAGCAAATAATGTATTTTTAAAGAATATTAGTGATTTGTTATTTGCACAAATTACTAATAGTCTCGTTAGTCCCTCGTTCTAAGCTAAATATTCTTGTGTCACGAGTGGGCTCACCACAATAGTCGAGCGTCAGCGCGGTTCGACAGCGGTATTTGAAAATTGCTAACATAATAATCAATAATCGCAACCAACTTGGGATACAAATGCTGTCATGGTTCAAACTTACTTATTGATCTTAACGTGTCTTTTGAAACCCATACATTTCTTATGGAACTTGAAGTAAAAAATTCTAGTAGGTACTAATCAAAGCACTTGTAGCCCTTTCCCGCAGCAATCCAGTTTGACAAAACCCTACATTACTGGATACCGCAAAATAGGACTTGTGCTCCCACGGCAGCATCCCGTTTTTACAGGTTACAGTTTGTTGCTGATGCTGTACAAAATAATTATGCAGGAAGCTGCTTGTGATTAAACTGGATTCTGTTTTTACTGGTCCAGTTTATTGCGGGACACTGCAAACGGGATATTCATGTGCATGTTTATTAAAACCCATATAGAAACAAACGGGGCCCTAAAAAACAGGTGCAAAAAAACATGATGTCCTAGTGGAAAAGAACCCTAAGTGGGCAAAGAACAAGAAAAACCATACTCAACCCAAAAATTGCAGCGATAAAATTAGACTATTACATTGATGGAAGGACCACCCTCTGCTCGCCATCGTTCCGACATCTTTAATGTGTGCCATTAATCTTTATCGTCTCGTTTTGATTATCACCCACATTCGGATTCCGTCCGCCCATTAGTAAATTCCTTTTAGCAAACCACGCAAATTACATGCAATTTGCGGGACTGCCGAACCAGGGATGTTGATGTTCGTATCCGAAGAAATATCCGCAATAGATAAATATCCGAATAAAGTCAAAGGGTTAAATGAAAATTCGCAATGTAAAAGGGGTTTTTTACTTAATAATACCATAATGCAATTGTATCCTACTCTAAATATTTACGAAGAAATAAAATAAAAACTAAACGCCTTCACATAAAAGACACAAAAAAATCAGCCCGATAAATAGAATTGAATCGAATGAAAGAATATTGGTTGCCTCTGTTCACTTTAACCGTAGTACGGTACGAATTGAAAACCATATTGTGTGACAAAAGACATGAAGAGTAATAAGTAATTCTCAGCACATAAGTATTACCCAGTTTCAAGGCTTTGATTGACTTTTATATAACTTAAAAAATCAAATTGTTTATGGTGGAAATCAATCCTACAACCTTTTGCTTGCCGGGCGACTGCTCTCAACATCAGAGTTCCTTTGATTTACATATAAATACAACTCACCCAATGATCAAGAAGGAATGTTGATGATATTATTATGACAAGTCGTGCTTCAAATCAAATCCGCAATCAAATCTACAGCCCTAAAGTAAACCCTGCCGAAAGTTTCGTACATTTGATATTTCTGTACCTCGCATTTAATGTGCGCTCTAATGCCACGGCAAAGTTTAGCCCAGTAATTTAAATTGTAGTAAAATGTCGTTCATTACTCACAGAACTGTTGCCTAAACGAACTTTGAGAAATGCGACCGCTAAATTCACTGAGAATCTTATAATTGATGATAGCAGTCATCCTGGTCTTAGCGATGCTGTCTACGGATAAACACTTTTGGAATTTATGGACCCCTTCGGACTCCATGGGAATGTCGCTGAATGATTCGCCAAAAGACAATGTAAACTCGACTCAAGGACATGGTACTTTTATGTAAGGGGTTTAATGTTGATCAACTGTAATTCTCCTAAAATTAAAGCAACATTGTTAAACATTCTTAATAAATTAAAGGACTTTGGCTTGTCTACAGAAAATAAGTAAGATTACCTCTCTCATATCAAAGGTTGTCAAATCTGCAAGCAACTAGGGACAATCTATAGAACTTTATCCATAACATGCTATTTAGGACGTGGTTATTAGAACATAGAAAATAAGCACTAGAATGTTGGTTGAACTAATTTTTTTAGTTAAGTTCATGAAAACTTTTATTGGTTACTAGTTTCTGCTAATGTAAAAATTTCCCGTTATAAATTGCTAAAAGAAAAGCAAGAACTCAGAAACTGTTCAAGCTACAAACCACATTTGTTTTAACAACTAAAAAACTCAAACATGCTTGAATCTGAAGCGGAACAGAAATCCAATTAATATTTAGGGTGTAATTACACTTAGCTGCTTACTTTACTAGTTGTAAAATTAGGAAACTGGTGCAGCTGAGTTTGCAACGAACTTGCCATAGTAGAAGAGCGTACTTGCTTGTACATACTGTTAAGTTTTCTTTTAATTAAATGCGTTAGACATATATTTGATAGTGGTCGACTCGAAGTCAAATAAAAATGAATTTTATTAGGAAATAGTAGGAATCCATTAATATTGCAAAATATGCCACAGTCCTTAGATGTGCCGACAAAAAACTATTAAAGTAATACATTAGAAGTGATTGTGACAAAAACCATCATTCGCTTGGTCCCTCATTGAAATACATATTGAAATGCAAAAAAACTTAAGAAACTGTAGGTTCTTAGTTTATTTTTTCAATTCAACGATTTAAGACCTACGTGACAGATCACGATCAGATCAGATTTTTCAGACTGAAACTGTGAACAGTAAACCTTCCCATCGCAAACAATGTCGAGTTGAACGATTCGCGCCATGGATAAGAACAACCAATCCATTATTCGCCATATCGAAGATAGCCCCCAATACTATTAAAGCCCCTTCCATTAGATACTGATTTTACTGTTCTTTTGTTTTATGATCGTATTTTTCCGATAATGTATTGAAAGTGGATGAATAAGAGTCGCTTTCGATCCATAGTGGTTTGTAAGCTTGTTTTCGATGCAAAACAGCGTTGATGGGAAACGTTGCATGGATATTTTGGTAGATTTGACGCTCGCGTCAATTGTGTATTACTTATCCATAATGCACCTTTTAATTATCTATTAGGATATTACCAGTGAAACTTACAAATGGTTAGTTGGTCAGTTAAAAAGGGTTGCTAAACTATACTAACTAAATAGTAGGAAAAACAACTATAAAATTGTTTTTATACTTGTGAAGAGATAAAAAGAAATTCTTTGATCAATAATAATTAAAGAGCTACTACTATGTAAAGTTAGTTTTAAATAATTAATTCAATATTCTTCACTTTATTTCATCGTTCTCTCATTGGCTTATCTTGAACACTCCGCGATTGTTTCGAGCCCAACAAGAATCCAAACTTTAACTGGGTTTTGTTTACGGGAAAACACTTCGCTCCAAAGTGCCAATACCCACCGCACCCTCAGGGTATTGGGCTAAAACGACAAGTGTGATAACGGAGAGCCTGATTGGTGTCCGGGGGATACGATTAACGAATTTCGCACATGCCACCAGTTCGGCCTCCGGTCGGGAGCAAATATTTTTCCATTGCGAAAATTGAAAATCGATCGCCGCAATTTGTTGTGGATACTCTTTGCTGGCTGCGTTTTTGTGTTGGGTGTTGGCGTGCATCTGCGAGGCATTTTGAGAAGTATCATAAGGTAGGCTATAGGTATTTCAACTTTGATTAAATATGCAATACTTACGTACTTAACCTTTGCGACATTGTGCGAATTTGATTCATAGTCTAGTAATTTGTAAAAAAGAACAAAAAGTTTTTGTAGCGCTCTTTATGTTTGGGTATTTGATTTAAAAGTAGAGAGGACTTAATATGTTTCTGTACAAAATCTTATTTTTTACAGAATCGATACTTTTATTTCGGCCAACATTAATTCGATAACAATTGCATATTACTCGTACCTACCATACTAGACGTCATTCAAGGTAGATTGATCTGCTGTGTAATACATAATATTACAAAGCTAAAAAAATATTCTTATTCTGTTTGCCCAGCTATCTAAAATACATTTTATGAAATAATGCAGCATATTAATGCCTCAGGGCTTTAGATTCAATGTAAATAATTCGCACAAATATGCATTTAAATGTTAACAGATCCTAGTCAACCGGTACTCGCTTCGCAGTCCAGCACACTTCTTTGTTTTCCGTAACAAACTGGCATCATTCAAAACCTATCTGAATCCTGAAACTGGCTATTCAAAGGCAATTTATGTGCATATCCTACGAATAAAAATTGTTTGACGTTCGTCCATTTCTGTGAAGTTCAAAAACCCTAGTTCTATTAAAAAGTACTAGTATACATATTATAAATCATACATCGTTCGTTCGTTTCAGCCGAAAGACGTCCACTGCTGGACAAAGGCCTCCCCCAAGGATTTCCACAAAGACCAGTCTTGCGCCGCTTGCATCCAGGCACCTCCCGCGACCTTCACCAGATCGTCGGTCCACCTAGTGGGAGGCCACGCTACGTCTACGCCACTAGGAAATCATACATAAGTATCGTTATTTTTACGTACTTAATTTTTTTGCTATACGAGTGTTGGTTTGCATGTAGGAGTACGAAACATACTCGCATTTACGTAGTTTAGTAGAATCAACATTAAAAATGTAGGTTTAGCTTTTTGGTATTGATTATTTTCTACACATTTCATTCACACAAACTTTCGCTTACAAATATTCGACTTTTTGTAATGCTAGTTTCGTTTATATCGCGTAAAACTTCACATGACCCTTAAAGTAAAGTGCATATCGTGCAAAATGAAAACACAAAAGACTATCGGGAAAATACTAAAGCAAATGCTTTAACACAAACCAAAGGCATTAGCAGGTCTTCGATTGGAATCCTGAATGATTAACTGATCCACCATGAAGCGAGAAAAGACGGATCTTCGCGGTTGCAGCCAATAGATTTACGAGGAGAATTATCTTAAAGTTTCTTTAATTCTGTATCGACATCGAGAGCTCATTCGATTAGAAAGAATATGCTGTTTATTTTTGGTTGTCTTTTCTGTAAGTAATTGACAACCCCACAACCGCTAATTGTGCTGAAGATTATAAAGCTGGTACAATTTCTTTCTCAACCAAAAGATGTCAACTGCTGGACTGAATTTCCACAACGAGCGGACTTGCACTGCCTGCATCCAGGTTCTTTTCACTAGTGCTGCCTACTCAACGTCATCACTTAAGAACTTTTGAGGGTGAGTGAGTATAGGCAAGAATTATGAGTGAGTAAAGTTAGCTAATTCTTTTAAAGTTCACATAATTAATCAATGTGTGGATAAGTTCGTAGAAACTGAAAAAAATAACAAATCAAATCGTAATCCCGACTGATAAATCTTTTCGTAAAGTGTAATTGAATTTGATTAAAAACATTATTTTCATCTAAATAAAACAATCTGTGTAGACATAAGTACACTTTGAAGATAAATGACGATCGATCATTTGATGGATTTATTCATTTATTTCTAGACTTTAATTGAAAACCTGACATAGAGAAAGCACTAAAGTTAATATTTAACCGAGACATTAGCGGGACTTCGATTGGAGCCCAAATGATTAACAGAGGACGTGAGGCGAGGAGTGACGGATCCTTCGCGGTTGGAGTCAATAGACAAGGAGAATTTTCTTAAAGTTTCTTCTATTCTGTATCGACATCGTGAGCTTATTCGATTAGAAAGAAAATATAGTTTAGTTAATTTTGTAGAAAGCACTAAAGTTAATGTTTTACGCAAACCCCAGACATTAGGACTTCGATTGGAGCCCAAATGATTAACGGAGGACGTGAGGCGAGGAGTGACGGATCCTCTGCGGCCGCGACGATAGATTTACGACGAGGATAATCTTACGATTGCTTTATTTCTGTATCGACACTTTGTTTCATCGATAAGTCGAAGATATTTCAATCGTATAGTTTATCGTTATCATTGACTAAAACGACCATTGCATCCTGTATTAATAAAAAATATGTGATAGGTAAGCTAGCTAGAACATCAAAGTAGTAAGTTTGACTATTTTGTCTTTTTAATTTTAGTTACATAATCAGGTTTTGCCTTAGTCGATAATTGATGTTAAATATACATAGTTGCGTCTTACCTACTCATCTTTTGAAAAAATTTAAAAGAGACAGACGATTTTGATCATCTGGCAGTGTGGAAAGCCCGAACTCTTCATTCAGTAAATCATCTCACAAGTACCGACCTTAAATTTCCACTCAAGGTCGTACTCATAATCGAATCGAACCAACAGACTCATTCTACATTGATGTCTTCAGTAAGCCCTGAGGATACTCAATTAGATCGTATTTCAGTGTAATGGTATTGAGAAGTCGTTGGGCCCCGCTAACTGCAATTTTATAGTACTTCCCGACCACCCATCGTTCTGTGGCCGAACTTTACCAATTACAGATACCCATTGAATTACTGGAAATTTTATAAAATGACCGACGTTAAGTTCGGTGGGTCTCGTTAAATGTAGTAATTAGTTAAATGATTTTTTTGGCTGGGAAAATAGTGATGGGTAGATATGCCGCCTAATCATAATATCATCATAATACTATTTGAAAAACTATAATTTGAAGAAAATTAGAAAGATCTAAAGTATTAAACAGGACTTGGTAGAAAATTATTTGTATAAATAAAAGGGGAAGTTGGTACTTAGCGGTTGTATAAATCACATACAAAGGTCAAGGAATAGGGATTTCCATAAGGATCCTATGAGCTTTTTTAATAAAAGGACTTTTCAAAAAAGTTGCAGATTTAATCAATTTTTAATTTAGTAGATAAATATGTGAATATTTTTTAAAGAACAGTGTTGCATTATCGTTATTATACCTAATTGAATGATCAAACGAACTTACCAAGTGAAGTTCGATCTAAATTATCCTGTTTTCGCCGAAGAGATTTATTTTACCATGTAGTACCCCTGTACGACAACCCAATCCGCACACAATATTCAGCGTAGTAGTAGTAAAAAACAAAAGAGCGGGCAACCCCACCCCTACCACGCTGTGGGCTCGGTGTCCGAGCGGTCTCATTATATTTAGAGAAGAGATGACATTGACGTTTACCTCCAGGGAAGAAGATATAGAAATCTTCGGGTTGGGAGGGACCTTAAATCTCTTCGGCGAAAACAGGATAATTTAGATCGAACTTCACTTGGTAAGTTCGTTTGATCATTCAATTATCCTGCTTTCGCCTCCGAGATTTATTTTACCATGTAGATGTTTAGAGCATGGATCAATGTCCATGTTAAATGGTTAAGAGAGTAAATGTCAATGTACTAAATACATAATAAAGCAATATTTTTGTATTATAATCGTATTGCATCACTTATTCATAACAATAACAAGTATCACGGTCTCAACAAGATTTTGTTCATTATAGAGTATTATTATATACATTTATTTGTACTTCTATTAACTGTTAAGTACGACTACTGATTGTAAAAAGTTGCCAAGACAGTTGACAGAGCATCCTGTCTATCCAGCACACTGGCTAATTGTATCAACGTTGACAGCGGCGCAAACCGCAGGCAATACTGCCGCGTGTCGCGTGCTGTGTGGGCCGAACACCCTCGTGTCGACACTCCTTTCCTATATTTATCCAGTTTCATCTCAGAACTGAGCTTGACGACGGTAGTGGTTAACACCGAATCGATCACAGTGACTGCAAAGCTAACACTCTGATTGTTGTAAAACATAAGCTCACTTGCATTTTAATTAATAAATAAATAATGTGGTTAATTAAAACTTATTAATTTATTTGGATACAGTTTGACCAGTATTCCAAAACAGTATTAATTTGGATTCCAAGTAACACTGTTGCGAGGAAAAAGTTTGGTTTCTATTTAATAGCACCTTTTAATAGCAATCTTTTGATTCTTGAAACCTGACCTATAAATTATATTATTTATTTAAATAATTATATATTTCAATAAATTATATGATTTCACTAACGATATTGCTAAGCGGTGGTTATTTAATGTTATTATAGGATGCACCCGACTTTAGAATATGCTAAGAAAATAGAGTAAGGTAGGTACAATGATGTAATTGAGCATTGTAAAAATATTTATTTGTCAGTCATTTAGTGTAGTGGTTTCAAAACGGACTACTATGCCGAGAGGTCCCGGGTTCGATCCCCGGCCGGGCAGAAATTGAATTGATACATTTTAATTTCTGTGATGGGTCTAGGTGTTACTATGTATAATATGTACTTATGTATATAAAAACGGTATTTAAGTATGTTTATATCCGTTGTCTAGGACCCATAGCTTTGCTCAGTGTTTGGGACTAGGAGCGTAGTGTAAAATGTCGAAGGAAGGATATTTATTTATTATTTGCGGAGTGTATAGCGGAGTCTGGTACGTTTTGTTTGATCCACGACTGCCAAATACAAAACTTACTGCAAAGGAAAGGTAAGCTTAAATGGGCAATATGGTACTACTGATGTACCTGTTGCCCCAGCATTCTATTTTTTTTTTTTTTTTTATTATTATTATTATTTTTTTTTTTTATTTATTTATTTTTTAGTGAAAAAACGTATTAACGTCTAAAAAAAAAAGGGTCGCCATTCTAAGGCGAATTAATTGGAATTAATTCATGTTAATCGTGTAGAAATCTCTACGCCAGACGATAAAATATGAATTATGACTAAATATCAAACAAAGTTCAAGAAACAAAAAATAGGTTTATGTCATGTACAGAAACCAAAGCGTCTAACATTTTCTGAGACAATATTAAACCAAGTTCCTACTCCGTGTCTTTATTCAGACACCTTGATTCAGTCAGCTTCAGTATTATGACTGTGATGATTGAATTTTTATAATCATGCTAAGAAAAAATAACAAAATACTAATTCTCAATTTATACTTCATAGAAAGGGAAGAAAGACTCATTCATTATTATGAGTTTGTGGCAGCGTTATCAATTCGTAAAATAAAATCGCATTATTTTTTGGTATTATTAAAAAATGTCCTTAATCTAAACTAAAGGTTACAAGTAGTGGTAGTACTGGTAGGTACCTACATAATACATAGTTTATTTTATGTGGTTGATTCGTTCTTTGACTGACCAAAGTCCACTAGTCCGGTTGTTATTACAAGCGGCCCGATTTATTTTTTGATGCGTCAATAATTTTCTATTACATTGATTACAATGTAATTATTATTGTGTTATATTTATAAAGGCATAGTTATTATCGCTTTAACGCATAATAAGATACTTTGCTTGTCTAAAAGATTTAGCAAGATAAGAAATGATTCAATGTATTTCATGATGTCGCATCTCTTCTTATGAGAATTCTAACGTTATACATAAATAGTTTATACGAACCAATTGTAAAACAGTACATGGAGTTAAAACTGACCTTTTTTTTTTTTTTTTTAATAAATAAATAATAATAATGATGATGAAGCCTTACTTTGTAAGACTATCAATAGTATTATTAGCATTAATCATACATTGATTAGTAGGTACAAACCTACATAATAATGTTTTTCCAATACAAGAAAAAAATGACGTCATCTTAAGTACCGATACCGATACAGTTTAAGGAAGCTCTTAGATTTTATCTATTATTTATAGATACAAGCTGGTGAGACGTCATGAATAAAAAAATAAACTTTGTAAAAATATCAGGGCTAAAGAAAGGCCGCAAAGAGACAAACAAAAATGTTGCCTGTTTGTTCAGATACAAAACAAGCATCCGTTAAAATAAGACCATAATTCTATTTGCTTTTCAGTGGCTATCGTGTTTATGTAATAAACATATTATATTAGTAATAAGTTTCTTTAAACCATAAATGAATCTTTTGTTAAAAGTTTAATTGCGGTTAAAATATCATCCCTTTTGAAGTGCTTAAACCACATAAACTTTGTTTAGCATCTTATATAAACGCTATCTAAGTCCACCATCTAGGAACATTTTTTTTTTTTTTTTAACAAGTGGGTAATCTCAGAATGTACTCGTGTTGACGGATGCGATTAAGAATATTCTTAATATCAACGTCTCTGCGCCGACGTGTATAATTATTTGTTTGTATAATTAATTATGTTTACTCGCATGGTTATGATGATTATGAAAAAAATCATCTGGGTTCGATTCGGGAATCGAATAGGTATCTCGGTACAATAAATTCTGTAACCGGATAATATGTACATTGCATTTAAAATAAAAATATTTTAAGCGGCCAGCACATACCTGTACATAGATGGCGCGTCGTCTAGGGACGCGGGTTACCTTGGTGTTCTGGTCGGTCTTTAATGGCGCTTCCCGCGTTGCGCTGGCAGCGCTGGGCATGCGGCGGCGGCGGCGCGGCGCTGCGGCGTAAATAAAGGCGCCTGCGCTTGTGGAAGGCGGCGTGGTTGCGCCGCGGGCGGGTGATAGGTCTTAGCCCATCATACCATACAGCAGGGCGTAGCTTGTCGGTACGGCCTCTGTATAAAGCCTCGATTCACACAGTTATGCGAACGGCTAAAGCTTAATTATATATTCAGTGCAGCAGCCTGGATTAGTTGTCATATCAAATAAATACCTCTTTTCCCGTTTTAGAGGATTATAATGAGTTATAGTTGTCGACCGTCGATGTAATTGGTCGACCGACCGGAAATGTAGAAAGATCTTTGTAAGTTTCCAACAAAAAAAATGTGAGACTGATAAGTACTCAAAATCACAATGTCAGTTAATATGAGTCGTTGCATAGAAAAAACGACATATTGTCATACTTCATATATAAAGTAGGCATTTATTTCCACTTCGACTCGGTTCGGTCAACAAACCGGCCTAAGGTTTATTTAGGATCTTTTATTCTGACCTTATAATAGCAAGTAATGAATCTACATAAATGCACTTTGAATTTTGATCTGATACTTATTTCTTTCTTACTAGCCTTTGTATTTAGACCAATATCGATTGGTGTAATGTATAAAAATACAAAACAACAAAATTATTCAGTTACCCTTTGTAGCATTGAACAATGTGTATGGCCACAGGGTCATCGGTCGTTATAAAAGCAGGCGGAGGCTCGACTGGGGCGAGTGCGTCCGCGGCGCCGGGTCATCAGGCTCCAAGACGGTTGATGGTTCATAAGGTGTAAGGCCAAGAAGGCAAGCTCTTAATGTGGGTAGTTTCGTACAAACGCAACATTTTTCTGTATGAGCTCATTATGTTCTGTTTTTACGGCTTTTTAAAATGGCCGAAAAGAAGATACTTAACTCGTAAAAGTGAATAATATTACAATACCTGGCTATCTCGGTAGTTAATATCTCGTTTTTACTCGCTAGAGCAAAAAACGGCTACTGGTTAAAAAATAACCGAACATAAAGTGGCTGCTGGTTAATATCTCGTATTAACGCTACTGGTTAAAAAATGACCCGCAAAAATGACCGAATATAAAGTGGTTGCTGGTTAATATCTCGTATTAACTCGCTAGAGCAGAAAATGGCTACTGGGTAACATCTCGCATTACCTCGGAGCAAAAGAATGGCTACTGGGTAACATCTCGCATTACCTCGGAGCAAAAAATGGCTACTGGTTAACATCGCGCGTTAACTTGGAGCTAAAAATGGGTCAAAGTTACGCGTCGTGTCACAACGCTTATAATAAAAATGTACGAGCACTTGCACAAAATAGTTGTTAAAACCAACCTTGTGTTGGGTCTAATTCTCGTCACTACACTGCACAACTTAAAATAATTACGTTTTTTGTCGGTAAAAACGTCCTGGTGACGTCACTTAAGCATTTTTCTTATACTGCGTGCGGTCGTTGCGCGTGCGCACAAAGGAATGAGACCGCTCGGACACCGAGCCCACAGCGTGGTAGGGGTGGGGTTGCCCGCTCTTTTGTTTTTTACTACTACTACGCTGAATATTGTGTGCGGATTGGGTTGTCGTACAGGGGTACTACATGGTAAAATAAATCTCGGAGGCGAAAGCAGGATAATGATGAATAATGATGCAACACTTTATGTAAACACATCACAGCTATGAATATCTTACTGTATTTTATTTCTCGTCTGCACAAAGTAAATGGACACTGAAAATTTAACCGACATAAAAATGAAAAACGTGGACGCAATAAAACTGCATCGATTCGCCCAAAGTGCTCTAAAAGTATAATTCTCATCTGACGTAAGATGAAAATAACGGGAAACATTGTTTCGCTGGTTTTACTGCAAGAAAATGTTATCTTTATTTCGTAGATTAAAGAAAATATCAAGTTTTGAGTTGATATTTTGCTCGATCCCTTGCGAGCGAAGCGAAATCGTGGCGGGGCGGGCGACGTCGCCCCACCCTTTTTATGGGTTGGATGAATTATGACATAAAATATTTATCTCCTTTTGGGGATATGTAACGCGTCTGCTCCTTTTTAGATGATAATACAGTAAATCCCCATTTTATAACACTACAAAATAAATTGACAACTCCCGCGGCAATACGGGAAACAATGGAGTGATTCGGAGATTTCCCGATACTTTTCCCGTTTTTTGGGGGAATGTAAACAATAAAGAGAGATTCAGGGGATATGTCGCGGCTTATACGTTTCTGTGAAGTATGATGAAAGGGTGACAAAGCAGGTGACTTAAGGATTTCGCATTATCCTTCATACTTTGACGTGAGATAATGTTTTTCAACGTACAACTTAAGTAGGTTTCTGGCGTTTCACGGTAGATTCCTAAGCAAATTGATGTTAAGTAAAAAGCATACTTATACTTAAACCATAACCATAATATACAATAGCTGTGGGCTGCAGGAACGGTCTTTGAACAATTCCTTGAGAGAGGCATTTGTCCAGCACAGCAGTGAATAGAATCTATTTTGTGCTCATGTCGTGACTTCAGTACAATTTGTTCCACAAATTAATTACCTACTTAAAAATTCTTCATTCACTTACACGTTTTCAGTACACTATGTTTAAGTTTTGTCATGTTCCTTACACCCTATATGCCAGTAATTATCGCCCATCCACTCAAAACCGCAGCGCTAGTTGCTTGACTCCGATAATCACCAATTCAGTGCCGAGTGCCGAAGCGCTACCGCAACTAAGTTACGAGCACATCAATACATTATAGATAAGGGTGCCAAGGATATTCTAATACTATTTGGTTTAGTATATTAGTTTAAAAATAAAGAAAAAATAGTTTGAACGTCATAACTATGGCAGAGTCCAACACTGTTTTTATTTTACTGATAAGTCCTTTTGGTAGCAATTTTATTTAAGTATTACCTTCTTATTAAATTCATTGGAATATTTTATTAGTTATCTAATCATATGGAAATCCATAGGGCTCAGACCTTTGTTGTTTCATCTACAAAATTAAACTAATTTAATTTGGTAGATGAAACATGGACTATTCGTTTCAGCCGAATGACGTCCACTGCTGTACAAAGGCCTCCCCCAAAGATTTCCACTATAATTAAAAGTATTAGTTGATAAGAAAATAGTGTAGTAATGGTAATTACTAATGGTAAATACCTAAAAAGGCACTCTGAAAATCGATTTCTCACAGGTTAAAAAAGGGCAGGACCACCGCTATTTTAATTACTCTACCAAGGCTCATTTTCATGAAATTGCCATAACAATTTTAGTAAAAAATTCCGCCTTATATTATTATGTCGTCACCTACACTCAATGTATCATTTGCGATATTATGTTGGGTTCCGGCATTAACTAGATTTAGCTGAGAGCCGAATAAATGGCGGGTCATCTACAGAGGCATTTGTCTCGGCTCAGTAATTTGTGGAATGCGTGGTTTTCTTCATATTCGCGCGGTAATCCCAAAGTGCAATTTGTCAAAATTTCAACATAACGCCAAGTCACAAGCTTCCTCCACCTTCCTAAGCCCGGTTGATAAACTCTATGCATTATTTTGTGTCACAGCGCAAAGGGGATGTTTTGCTACCATCCCACTTACAGGGGCCTTGTTACTCTCAAATTGTAAGCCTTTTTAGAGCCAATTCTGATGGAAATCAAGTACCGTGTTCGCGAAGTTTTCGGGTGTGTCGGGTTTTTTGGAGTCATTTGTCAAAGGCACTATAGTGTTTGGGCTGAAATGTTCGCGGGACCGTAACAATATTTTAGAGTTGTCGTATTTGAGCCCTATTAGGATTATTAATTTAAATTAGCGTGTCGTTTTCACGTGTCCTATTGTATGTTTTATATCATAACATTAATTATAAAGAGCTGTGGTCTTCTGAATAAAGAAAAATAAAATAATATTATCATTAAAAAGAATTATAATTAGCATAGCGTATTCAAGTGTGATTTGATTTATATCATTAGAAAGAATTATGTCATAATTAATCTGTTAGACAGAAATGCGCGCTAATTTTCAAGACCTGAATGGTAATTAGTTTTATGAATTCCTCCGTCCTTATAATCCATTATCTTTTTTTTTCCTAAATACTAACATGTTTGTATTAAAATATAAAAATACGCTTTTGTAAGGCGAAAACTCAATCGCACCCTTAATCCACAACCAAAATACCGTCAATCATCCCAACTTCTACGAAGGTCACAAATTGCTGACGCAGCGATATCGAGAAGTGTAACACCCAATGGTTTGTGAAAATCGTTAGCCCATTATCATAACAATGAAATTTATTCTCCCAAAATTCGGGGAAGTTATGAATGTTTAGTCCGCCATTTTTCGGCCCCATTAAAACCGCAGGCCGTAACGGAGTTTTTTATTCAATATTAGTTCGGATCACTGGGCCAATCGAATTTCAATGTCAGAAATGTAGATTGATTTCGCTGTTAAACCACTTTTTTATCTGTTTAGCGTAAATCTGATATATGTACCTACTTATAAAACAGTGACACATCAACTACATTAATCATAAATCGTATTTTTCTACAACAGTATCTCAATTTAGAGACTGAATTAGCAGTATAGGTAATAAAGAAGGGCAATTAATATCTTAATATTAAAAGAAATTACTAATATCAAATGTATTATTCAAAATACAAACAAAATTGTATATTCAAAATACAAACAAAATTGTATACCAGAATTATTGCAAGCTACACTGTGGTACTTATTTTTTGCATTCATAATTTTCCCAGTAGAATTCCACATATTTTAGCATTTCTGGCAGTTGTTTCGGGACAGCGCTATCAAGCCCCTTTTAAATGAAATAGTGCCTTCACCGCTTGAAATTAAAATGCATTCTAGCTTGTTATTTTTCAGTAACAAGCGGCATTATTTAATTAATTTCGTCTGTGTGAACGCTGCTTTATACTGCACAGGGTATTGCATGTTAATTTGATAGAGTATCCTCTAAACTCGAGACGAGTGAATGCAGTTCGCTTAAGTTCTTCAAACTATTTAGGTTCAATTTCGTAGATTACTGCTTTTATTAGAATGAAAAGACTCTCGACTTTCCTCCAACTGGGTGGAAAATATAATTGAGTAAGTTAATGGAAAAACTGTTTTAAAACTTTAAGGTTTTTTATTAGAGATACGAATGTTGCATTTGGTTGGTCATGGTTTTAAAGCCAACCAAGTTGTGCAAGTTTTCAATTTAAAACAACTTTTCTAAAAAAAACTACCCATAATATTTCTTGCAAATTCAGAGCTTCCAAAAATACTGTCTTTCCCGAGCACTATAATCTTCGTCAAGGCGAGAGTGAATAGGCACTTACAGGGTAAAAAACGGGACTATTCCCACCTGTCGTTCCCACCACTGTAACTCCTGTGTAGCCAGGATCTACAGCTTGACCGCCACAAAAACCCAACCAATGAAGGTCAAGTTTGTCCCGGGTTTGAAGGTCAAGTTTGTTGGTAACTTACCATCCTAGGCTGCATCTCACTTAACATTAGATATGATTGCAGTTACTTGCTTTGTGCTGCATAAAAAAAAGTAAAACTAATAGCGCCTAATCAAACCAACAGAAACAAAATACTCGAAGACTAAATACTATAAACTTCTAAAGTTACTTTGATTCACTTCACCATTCGCTATACGAAAGTGCAACAAGATCGTATCGTGAATTTGGTATAACCCTTACAATAATTCCACAATATGAACCTGTATAAGACCAAATAAACGCTTACGTGCCATACGTGACGAACTTTGTTTAGCATAAATTGTACATTATCTTTAATGAAAACATTGGGGGAATTTATCCAGCAACAAAAATAACAGATAACATAACCGCTTCACATAATATTATTATGGCATATAAACAGAAGTACCTGTGTTTAGAAATAAAATATTAAGCGAATATTAAACTGAACGACTAAGTTTTAATTATTAAATTATATTATTTACTGCGGTCATAAAAACAACACAACGATGAGTCATCAAACTAATGAAGAGAAAATAGAGTGGAAGAACATAAAATTACTTTTTGTAGTAATAAGATGTACACTACCTACTTACAAAAATAAAGGCTACTCAATCAAAGAAGATGTTAGGTATTAATTTCACAAACAAAAATAGCTAATTTAATTTATGGGCAACTAATATTGTTACTACTTTAATATTGCGTGAGTAATAACCGAGTTCGCAATAATGATAATGTTATAATTAGTAGTAGGTATACATTTATCTAATTACGACAAAGTGATAATTATCGCGAAATTAATCAGGTTAACTAGCTATTACAGCCAAACCCTAGTAATAATTACAGCTTATGATAATTTGACTCGCACATTATGAAAATTGCTACTAAAAATACCTACGTGTAAAGTTCAACTAACACGAAATTAAAATTCAGACCATGTTTTCCTTTTTAAGTAATACAAGCTTTTGCATTTCATTAGAGGAAAATTTAAAAACCGAGTCTGCCCAGAGAGGCATCCCAAGGTACCTCTTGAAATACAATTTTGTTTGCTTAATGACGTCAAATGCAGCGAAAAGTATGGGGAGAGGAACAAAAGTACACGTCATAATTAATACACGCTTTTAAATGGACCATTACCTGCAAAATAGCCTCAAAGGAGGCAACGGCGCGCAAACTCGACTACATTACACCACAAAAACGTCATTTAATTCTCACTCTTACATCACTGACAATAAGAACTCATCGAGAAATGAAAAGTAGATGTGAAAATGTTATCATATCAGCAAAGTTTGCTCGCGCATCCCCCCAGGCATTCGCAAGTTGAACACAGTTGGATGTCATTTTGACACAGTTCTATTTTCTCGCGAACTGCTAGTAGATACTTAAAACGAGAGAACTTTTTAAACTAACGACTACATTAAACAATATTGATGTAGCTCTCAGGGGTCTTAAATCAGACAAGCTTTAACTTTATTATCAGGCATCAAGTCAAAGTAAGCAAAACGTCTTTCATTAAACTTTTAACGATACATGTTTTCGTCTTCATAAATTCCACATCCAATAAAAAATAAACGAAGGATTTCGTTCCTCAGTTCACTTTTTATGATGAACCCGGCGTGAAACATATCCCGGCTTAATAAAGTACGTGTTTATATCCCCACCAAAGCCCGCCCTGATTATATACAAAATTTAGTTCAACAAAAACGTACTGACGCGAAATTGACCGACAAATCCTTTACAAAACCCGGATTCCTGACAAGAATACGTTTCCAGGGACACTCAGATCCCTTACCCCTTTTCTTTGTTATGTAAATATCCGTGTCTGGTGAAAGTTTGCCAACAAATATTCCCCCAGTGCCGATCCATTAGAAAATGAAAGAACGTTTGCACGGAGTGGAATAAGAGCCTTGCGCGACGCCCCTGATTGTATTAGTGGTGCGCCTCAACTCGTTCAAACAACACAGGTTAATATTAGCTTAGGCCTAATGATTAATTCCTTATCAAATTACTCCACTTAATAGACCACCTCGTTAACGAAATCGACTGTGAAAAGTCACATATTAAATTTTGGAAATCAAATTCAACCAAATCATTTCAAACAATGATCCACTTCAATAGAAGATCGTCCACAAACACGGCGTTACATTTCACTATCCAAAATGAAACCATATTATTTCCGTACCCAGTATCAATTACATAAACTCCGCTCACAGAAGGATTAATGTAATTGATAATAATGTTTATTGTTCGACGGCTGCGTTTAATTAAACAAGATCTGTACGTATGTAAAGCGTGTTTCTCTAAATGCAAACAAGGACACCACGGGGGAGTAGACACAAGACACCCATTGTTTATGAGGCTGCCTTAAGAGGACGACGTCAGAGCTCAATCCACTACTCAAACAAACGTGTAGGTACAACGTCGTATCTACAGCTCTAACGCGGTACACTCCTAATATGTTAATTTCAAATCCCGGATAATCAACGTTGGGACTGTACGCCTTCGGGAATTCAAGACGACGACGTTTGTAAACTTATCTCGTCTTGTAGTTAGCGGATAGGAGAGCCTCCTGAATACGTAAACGTGCCATTCATGATTAAGCAACCGCTCACGCGACGTGACTGTTGACAAAAACACTGTACAAAGACAATCCCGTTTTCGGCTGAAGGCAAAAATACACCAGATTAGACGCTCCGCCATTAAATATTTAGAGTATTAACGGGGAAGATTAACATTTACCCGGTCTCTACGCCGTGGAAAATGAATGGCTATATCAAGCAATTTGTAGGGATAACGCATGTGCCCTATATGTGTATAGTGGCCTCACGAGAAGTTTGAGAAGCGTATCATTGGCATCCCGGAGCGTGGTAAACGATCCCGAAAATTGCGAGCAATTTATTCGGTTCAAGGATGACCCGGAATAAAGAGGAACGAAACGTTTGTCACTCAGTATATTATTTACTCACGGACAGTGTGGGGCGAACCGCAAAAAATAGTCGTATCGTACGTTACATAGGGGTTTCCGAAACGAAGGCATTGGCTATTTTATTTGAGCAAAGGGCCATAACACGATTTCCAATAAGCGTTTGTGAAATAGTGTTCCTAAACAATCAGTCCTACTGAAAATCTGGACCATTTTTATATGCGAATAAAAATATTTTTCTAGTAAATTTGAAAACTTGAAAGCTTTTTCTGTCTGCGGAAGACTGATGTATTATAATTATCGCAATTCTTCTAAAATCCCTGCAGCAGTAATTTCACCCTAACATCTACGAGTATACTAAATATCTGCGTATACCTACTTAAAATGAATGAATTGTACAGAATACAAGCTACAATGTAGCGACCACTCCAACTATCCGATTAGGTTAATATCGACTAAAGTTTTAACATTACATTGTCTCGGAAAATAAAATGAGGATCATTTTCATACAATGGCCGAACTACGAGTAGTACCGCTTACACATACACAAGTAACATCGCATGTCAACAAAAAATAACATTTTGACATAGTAAGTGGAATAGTTTACCCGTACATCGTTACTCGAAAAGAAAATAAGTTTTCTGACCTCCCCAAGTACCCGCATGGACCTTTATCCGTGTTATTTAGGGGTCCTCATGAACGTTGAAAATGAACCCGGCAATTTCTTTAGGTGGTTTCTGTTGTTGCTATTATTAGACTTCTAAAGTTCGGCACACAATTTTCGTCTTTTATTTAAAGGTTACTCAAAGATTATGGGGTAAGACGTTTTGCAGTAATTCGGTCCTGACGGTTCTATTTTATAGCGCTCCTCATCGGCAGTAAAATTTGAACGTAATTTTATCTCTTTATTTTCAAGCAGTGAAAATTTGGTTATTACGGTTGGTAACAGTTCCTATTGATCTACGATAACTCTACATTTACCGTCAGTTAAACGTATTGATTAGCAGCACACGTGTTAAGGCTGATTTACACGTATTAAGTACTTAAGTAATTTAACTTTTAATTTTAACTTAATTTTTCGGGTAAGTTGGTGGGGAGCTTATCACTTGACACGTTCCGATAAGAAGTTTCATAGTAAACAAGAGCTCAAGCTCGTAAGTAGTCAACTACTTAATTACGTTTTGCAATAGACTTAAAATTAAGTCTTACTTAACACGTGTAAATCTGCAGCCTTAAATGAGACAAATTAAACTACACGATCCTTTTAGCGCTGACTTAACTGTACATTCCCGCCTATCACTATTATAACTGCAACTTCTGTATAGCCAGGACCGTGTCCCTTCAGTAAAACCCAACAGTGGGGATTGATTTAGTCACGGATGAAAGTTAATCTGTTCGGACCCGCATCAAAATTAATGAGAAGAAAATGAAAACGCTGACTTTGCGGCCCTTTGTCTGGCTGTTGAACCTACATGTGTGTGCTATACATGTCCTTTAAGACGATGAGCATCAACAATAAGATTACATCTAATTCAATTAAAAGCAGCTTATTGTCAACCAACGAGTCTTTTGTTTTTCATAAATAAACTGCATTGCATTAGATTAGAGAATTAATAGCCTTTGTCATAGTGCACACTCGTCTATCACAAAAATAACTTTTCAATTACAAATTCAAATTATTTATTGCATGTCAAATGGGTAAGGGTTGGTAGAACATAATATTGTACAAGTGACGCGTAGTGAAGCGTTGCAAATCTTACAAATTATTATTTTTAAGTTTTTGCAACGCTTCACTGGGCGATATTTCGAGCGCATGTCCTTTAAAAAACGGAAAGTTTATGGAAAGAAATTAAAACAATGCTTTATTTCCCGAGTTGGGACTTCAACTTTCTCTCTAAATACATAGCACATACATCTGGTTACATAGCACCACTGGGTGCCCACGACACAGGTTATTCCTAGTGTGGGACCCGCAGACAAAGCAATATAATGTTTACCGATTTCATTGTTACCAATTGTATTTGAAGGTGTATGCGTAAACGGTGTGTTTGAATAAATAAAATATTTGTATTATTTATATTTAAATCTCCTATAGATTTATAACAATCTTATTAATGGGACAGCAGACTTCGGAGACGCAAAGCTTGCGGCACATATTTTTATTTTTGTGACGAAACATTTTTTATCACTACACGGAACCCTGCAGCTTGATTGGCAGTTTTCTATCGGCGCCGGATTATTTCTGCGGCCGAAGCGACGTGCTCCTCTACTTGCAGTTCGTTTATTTTGCGAGCCCTCCACAGAGCACCCGATATGCAGAACGTTGATCGTTTTTGCAGCTGCAAACCGCATTTTTTTTAATTTCGGCCCTGGGTCATAGTTTTCACTATGTAAAGTAAGTAGGTTATTTTTTTATTAAAATAATCAAATCACTTTATCATCATGGGTGGTACAAACTTGACATTTCAAAAGTATACAATGGCCAAATATTCCATGATGCGCATCGGATGGTATTCAAAATTATTTGATTGTTGATAAAATTATTATTTCTATTGACATTTGATGACGTTGTGTGTGAAGATCAACACACTCATTATCATCATAATACTTTTAATATTATTAGACAAACGCTGTAAAAACATGCATCAATAAATACTTATGACGACATCACTAAGTTGGCTTCCAAAGGTCAGAGCTTGTTTTTGCAATGTTTATTTGTGGGTGTGGTGAATAAATAAAAATATCGTCCTTAATATTATTACTTAGTTGATGGAAAAATGTTCCTATACAGAGCTGTTTGTTTGAAGTGAGTAAACACTTATTTTCTTTATGAGTGGAAAAACTACATTTTCGAAGTCGTAATTTCTTACTCCTACAAGGCATACAAAGAAACTATTTTACTACAACAACTTTGTACTTATTTGTATTTTCAATATCGGAGATATAACATTCCCCAAGCCCTCCTAATGTGTTTCGTCAGAACTCAGGATCTGATAACTCTGACGCTAGCTAGCACAGATTACTTAGCACTCTAGAATAGGTATTTAGGTACATGAGAAAACAATATAGACGCCACAAAAAATGCTCCAAAGTTATGAGATAATTGACATTGGCATATTTAATTTAAACGTAAACAATGTATCCAAATGTATAGACAAATTAATTAATAGTCACCACAAGAACACCTCTGTTTTAGTTCAACTTTATACAGAGTCTACGATCTATGCAAGATCGTAAGTGTAAGCGTAAGCTGGGTTAAAGGATAAGCATGAAACCAGATAGTTGGCATATTATTCTAATATTCGTAAATAGATAAATAGTGTAATGATTTTAGAATGTAAATTGTATTTTATAGGTACGATTGGATGCTTATAAATAGTTATTGTAACAACTTTAGTAGAATTTAGAAACCCACTATTAAATTAAAATACTTTGTTTGATTACTTCCTGGACATGTTACAGATATTAGAACGATTTTTTTAATTAATTCTGTATTGTATTCGATTATCTCAATTATTGTTTAATTTACATTAATTTTAGATTTTTTATTGTATACAGTTTGCTATTTTAGAAATAAAAATAAACTAAATTAATAATTAGGTAATGCAATTGACTACTTCCGGGGCATGCCGTCGATAAGTCGTTTGACTTTGACGAATGGAAGGGGAAGCTACCTTTTTGCTGGTATGCCACCGGACAGGCAGTTCGATTTGAGCTTTCAAACAAGATGTACTTATTAGTAAGAAGTAATGTTGAAATTATTATTGTGTAAATCAGTGGTGTAGAAATACATACTTGAACAAGTCTCCCTTTGGTTTCCTTTTACAATAGGTAATCACAATGCCCTAAAATCTGATAATTCGAGTAGAGGTTTAAGGCACAAACGGCTTCTTAGTAATTATACTATGGCTGGATTCGACCAAACAAAAGTGAATATTAATCTCAGAATAAACTTGTCATTTTGACATATTTCCCTGAAACTGTCAATGTACCAGTTGTACTAGGAGTTATTGTCGAATCGGGCCTAAGTTTATGCTAATCTTATACATTAGAACACTTTATATAACACGGCATCTATTGCACCACATGGTCTGTCCAAACAAGCCATTTATATGGCAGTGAACAAAGTTTTGCTTGACGCCGTAAAAGATATCGACCTACCTTTTAAGCCAATCTCAGGAGAGGCTAAACAATCGGACCAAGTTAAATGGTTTCACCGAGTACTATGTTCGTGATTGTGTTAGTGTGATGAAGTTGGACAAACCTCTTCGCTAGTTATTTATTAAGAGCCATTTTGGAATATCTAGGCTATGTGCATACATTTTAGTAGTGCTTTGGACTTGAATTGTCTTTTCTAACTTACACCATATCAAAAACCATTTTGATAATAAAAATTAACAACGTATTTTAAAGCCAAACATGGAAATCTTCAAAAAAATCTACTTTGCCACTTACTTGGTTATTTAGAAGCTTCCGAATATTCTATGTCGGATGCATATAAAATTCGTTGTGTTTGAATACACAACAAATTGTAGTGTCTAAGTAAAATTGTGAACTCCGTCAGTTTATAACATAACGCGTGAGATTGTAAACTATCAGTGGGTTGGGCTACCTACTCATAGTATTAGCAATTATTCTTATTTATACAGTTCTTATTGTACTTACATTTATAATGGAAGTAAGTACCTAATTAAAAAGTAACATTTTGTTTACTGCGTAACTAAAAAAATAAATAGGCACCCTTTTATAAAAGTTGGACTTATTTCTGTTGTTCCCTACTTAATAAGTAACTGCGTAAAGTTTGCGACGAAAATACAAATTCAGAATTTAAACGATTGTGAAACCATAACAGAATGGAGCCTTACCTACCTAACAGATAAAAGTTAAGCTAACTTAATTTTTACTTTAATTAAATTATTACTAAACGCTAAAATCAAGTGGCAGTGGACGGGGCACATAGCTCGTAGAGCTGATGGCCGCTGGGGCAGAAAAGTTCTCAAGTAGCGAGCGACCATGGGCCGGAAGACGTAGTGTGGGCAGGCCCTCCACTGGGTGAACCGACGATCTGGTGAAGTTTGAGGGAAGAACCTGGATGCGGGTAACGCGCCAGTACCAGTTGTTATGGAAATCCTTGGGGAGGCCTTTGTCTAGCAGTGGACGTCATTTGGCTGAAACGAGCGAAAATTATTACTAGCAGTTCGGGCCGGCCGCGGCAGTAGGTAAACACTTTTAGATTCTAAAAGTGTTTTCATCAATATTATGTATCACAAATTATTTTATTTTATCCTGAGAATATACATACTGGTAGAACCAGATCTTCAAGTTACTTTTATAAATAGAAACGCTTTTGCGTCCGCGCAAAGGTCGAGTAATTAAATAAAGATGATTTGAAGATAATTATTTCGAATATAAATGTAGGTACAGTCAACGGTAGTGTAATTATATCAATATTTCACATGCATTTTTGTAGCAAGAACGCACCTCTCACAAATAAAAATGACGTGTTTATCTTGATACTATGCCATAGTCTTATGTATTATAAAAAAAACAGTAAAAAAATCCTCAGTCACTAGTTTTTGACTTTGTTCACCATGAACAAGGTAATCCTTATTCTGCTCAATTGTCTCAAGCTACAAGGGCAAGTCTCTAATTTATTAGTCAACTTGAACAATACGGACGAACGCGCCACGCGATTACATAAAACTTTCACAACGTCAAGGGTCACGTTTGAATGTCTAAACATTTGTGCTTTAAGCCTCTAGAGGTCCCGATGGTTCTATCCTTTCGGTGGTTTTCATGACGGCTAAATACTTCTTGTGACCTAGAGATAGTACTGCATTGTGCCGCACAATGACCAGTTGATGCTAGAAAGAAACATTTATTGCGATGAACATTACTTACAAAAGTTCAAAAAAGTTGCCATCCTGTCGTAACAGATGCCCATCGCAATGGGACCCCACTCAGCATATGCCGTGGCCCACGGTGAGGAAGGCCACGACGCTAGTTTTCCGTGTGCCCCATGCCGAGTCGGAATCACGGACACTAACCGAAACTGCATTTAAAATATACATACACAAATATTATTACTACTGATGAGTTATAGCACGTCAATATACGAGTACTTTGGTGCCATCACTGCCATCCGGGTTTGTGCATATGTGATAGTCCTTCAACCGCTTCAGGGCTCACCACTATATTAACCAGGGGCAACTGGCAGGACCTTACTCTTCGTCTTCCTACCACTTCAGCGCTCACCAGTTGGCGGCACTGTCTTAGCCATTAGGTTGTGACCTTACTCTACAGTAGCGCCAACTATGCACATACGGTAACTCTCAGTCACTCAACTCAGTTCACTGCTCAAGATGTGTTATTGACTCATCGAAAAATGGTAGAGTTCCTGAAAGAACAGCACGTGTCTGCAAACATAGTGTAGAATTTATCTGCTCGATGGACCCACGACCTCAAGAAGACATGAAGATAACTGGAATTGGTTGGATGACAACTACTTCGTATTCGTGTTAAACACACGGTGCTGCTCGCTAGTTCTGTTCTTTGAACTTGGCTGGACACGCTACCTCGTGTCTAGATAGGTGAACTATAAAAAACTTAAATCTCATCTCTCTCATTTCCCGTACTTACCTTTAGATACTCACAGTCACAAGTGTACTCGTATCGTACACAGTAATACTCGTACTTCACACACGATCCTATCTTGTATGCATTTTAAGTTAGATTGCGGTCTTGATAGCCTCAAAGAGTTCTTACTTTCGTTGTATTATAAACTTTACGTTTTCGTATTTTACAACTTAATTCAAGATTGTGAAAATGGAAATTGACTTGAACCGCTATGCCACCAAATAATTAGCTTCTATTGTCGGTACTTTACATTTAAATCCGATGTTATGAATTGGGAGTACAGGATACATTTTATCTTGGTAACTTATTTATAATTTACTCTGCAAAATGCAAATGTTTAAACATGAATGCACTTACGTACAGGTAGATACGAATCATGAGTAGAAGCCTTATCTCGTTGTTTACAATCCTTAGGACCTACCTAATCTACTTCTGAATCGATTCTGACTGTGACTGTCTCTTTTGCTCAACCTGGAATAGTAGTAAGAGTAAACGAGACAAATAGAGTCAACGTAACGTATTATTTTGCAGAGTAGACCCCTTGCTTTTTGTTTGGTGCAAGCTCAAGCAATCTGCCCTACTACGCTAAGTCCGGTTCAAAGATAACTGAAGCGCGTATTTATAGTCGGTCTTAGAATTAGGATTTATTTTTATGGACGCTTGAACAAAAAATGTGCTTAGATAGCAAGCAAAAAACGTTCAATATACCTACATAATGTGGTACTTTTCCTCCTGAATTATTGTTTATTTGGCACGATAATAAGAAGAGCAACATAATTATATGAGCTAAAAAGATCCCCACTTAACTTGCTTCGTGATAGATTGCTTGCTAGATCAAATTAATTAGAAATAGTTTAATTGCGTCTAGGGCACGTTAAACCGTCTGTCACTTAAAGCCATTTTAATCCAGATGTCTTCGTTTGTTTCACCCCTCACGATTGAAGAAAATGCCAGTATGATGAAACTAGCGTAAATTCTGGAACATTTTGTTAATACGTCCATGTAGCTAAGTTAGGTTTAACCTTCTTAACCTCAAGCGAACGTTTTCTTAGCCGTATCGTAAGCTTCCTCGGTTTATGTCCGCAAAATGTTTGGTCTAATGCTGTGATATAGAGAAAAGAGCCAACATATAAACGCGTCTAGTACCTACATATGAGATGGACCAAGCTATGGTATCTTTGTTTGCATTACTACTCAGGACCTAGTACCTATACGAATTTTTTAAGTGCATTATGAATAATTTACGTAGGTTCGTTTATCTTTTAACGGATCTACAGGCTCTGACTGATACGGGAATAAGTTGTATCAATATTCATCAGCATCATCAGATCATTTAATCTCCACAGGAGGACAGGAGCACGACTCTTTATAATTTACCAAATTGAGGATTTAGCCTACACTCCCAAGCTGGCTAGAGAGATTGAATCAATGTTAGTAGAAAGTAATACCTTTCCAATAAAACTTTGAACCCAAAATGCAAGAGTCAGTAAAACCTCGTTCTTTGATGAGTTGGCTATTTTATACTTTTATAGTTTACTTCAGATTCTACACACAAATACTTACCATAAGGCAAAAGCTCTCTTGGTGGATCGGCATTTTATCGCCACAGACCATAAATTATACCAGCAGGAGTTGTGGTACTGCTAGAAATAAATTTCAGCCTCGACTTTATGACATCACTAGATCTGAGAAGCCAAGTCACGCCTCAGCAGATTAATTCGGAAGCTGCCTACAGCACCTTGTTGTAAGATAAATTGGAAAAACAATATTTTTCATATTTCCAGCTGCTTTTACTGCAGCGTTTTGTTTCCGCTCCCATGTTTTATGTAAAACTGCAAAATTTTACAGCTACAGTCAACGCCGATAAACTACGATGTAAACTTTGTTAAATGTTAGTACTGCTACTTAATTTTCTAAGTAGCAGACGAGGCGAAGAAGAAGAAGAGATCAAACGCGAAGCTCAGGACCGAATGCGATGGAGGACTGTTGTGGACGCCCTCTGCCCCATCTAGGGGACATAGGACCTTATGTCAAGTCAAGTCACTTAATTTTCGGACTAAATCGACTCAAACAGAGATTGAAGTTACATTTTTTTGTCTAATTTTGCTTGAAAACCTTAATTTCAGAAAAATACCCTTTACATACCTATTAGCTTGTACGGAACCCTCGATGAGCGAGTCGAGTCGAGTTTTTCTCTCATCATAATTGCATCTTGCCCAAAAATAAAAAAATTATTGACATAAAATGGAAATTAGGTTTTTTACTTATATATTTACCTTGTACAGAACCGGTATAACTGGTCATCTCGGTTTTATTTTATTTGTCAAAAATAGTTTGACTGATGATCCTAGGTAGGTATAAAGGTTGTAGGAAGACCTCCTTTACAAGCTGCTTCCTAATTTAGTTTTTTTTACTAAGCTGACTTCATCGGCAACAGTGTTAAAGTAACTATCCATTGCCTGTCATGTCGTCTCGTTCTATCGCAAAGAATCACCATTTGATGAGAGCGAGAGCAAAAACGGAAATGGATAGTTAACAGTGTGGCCGTGTGTACCTATAGTACAGTACAATGATTAAGTACATTACAAATCTTATGACAAGCGAAACTTAAAGCAGGTGTTGTTAGTGAAATCATTAAAAGTTAGGGGCTTTGAGGTGGCTCAATATAAAACATTCCTCTCTTTAGTAGAGGAAGTTAAAAAACTTTGCTTAGTTATAAAGTGCTCACGAGTCACGACCATTAATGACTATTTATTTAAATGGGTATCTACTTAGTTGGATTTGAAGTAAGCTGACGTTAATTTAAATCGGATCTACGTTACCACAATTATCTTTCTTTCAAAAATGTCTGCGATAATGTTCAGCAAAGTTCATTTTAAATTTTAAATTTGCTATTATTATTGTTGCACCAGCCAACCAAGCGTTTGGTTGCACGATAAGAACGCGCCAAGTAGAGCGACCAAAGCTTACCATTGTCCTAGTACAAGTATTTATTATGTGCCTTTGTGTGTAGTGTGGTAACCCATGTCGGCTTATCACTAGAAACGTAAAGCCTTGCAGTGATAACGTGGCGCAAAACCACTGACCAAGAGCAAGAGGCACGGAACTATTCCCACCTCTCGTGCCCATCGCTGCAACTCCTGTTTAGGATCTACAGCTTGACCGCCAATAAAAACCCAACCAGTGAAGGTCAAGTTTGTCCCGGGGGAAAGTCAAACTGTCATTGGACACGCAACAAAATTAATCAGAAGAACATAGGAGGAGTTCGAAGTTAAGGTTCGACTTCCCTAGTAAGAGCAACTATCACACTAATTAGGTGCATATCGCCTAACGAAACAAAATACCGGAATGGAAGTGGTCCAAGAACCAATAGCGAAATTGTTGTGGTATTTATGTGATGGGTTCGTGCGAAGGGGCATCAAAATCTGACCCAGCAGTTTTGAGAAAAACAATACTTTAGGTTACATATTTTAACTACTACAGAAAAGCTGCTACAGTGAAGCACTAAAACAAGGGTTCCCTAACTTATTTGAGATGCGCCCCCTTTCAAAACTCACATTCAACTAAGTAATTTTATTATTCTACTAGCTGACCCGGCGAACTTCGTACCGCCTTAGCGTAGAGATTTTCTTAATATTTTTTTCCGTAAGAACCATCCTTGGACTTCCACAAACATTTAAAAAAAAGAATTATCGAAATCGGTTCAGCCGTTCACACGTGATGCCGTGACAACGCGAAACGGGTTTCATTTTTATATATATAGATGATAAATAGAGTCCAGAAATTCAGCTGGATGCATAGAGGAATTAACGACTGGATGTAATTTTTTAAGCTCTGTTAATTATTTGTCCTTATTTATTTAAAACTATCTATTGTGCAGAGGATTTGAATAATCATCTTAACCGAACATTTCTGAATAATAATAGATATTTTGACTTTGATACCTGCAAGGTCAAAATGTATAAGGTCATTTGCATTGAAACATGGTGAACTCACATCCTGATCATCATTTTGTTTTTTGCAGAATCTTGTTTTTTTACGAGCTAATATTCGACGGCACATCAAAGTAGGTACTCATACATTTTTATTCGTTCTTACTACCACTGCATAAAGCGCACGGTATTAACTTTTTTTTTAAACCCTAAAAAAAAATACTTAATCATTAAGGCTGAGTTGCACCACCTATCTTTGACGGTAACTACGAGTAATACGATAACCGGAGCTTTTTGTATGGAGTTTGACAGTTTTTTGACGTTTGTCGAAGTTAAAATGGTACAACCCAGCCGTTAGGTACATAATACTTGATTAGATATAATTTACAATTCAACAGTACTTATTATATTATTCTGTGATTCAACGAACGATTCAAGTACAACCAGAAGTGAGTATACAGAAATAATCCCACTAGTACCTACTAATGAATTTTTATTTAGGTGTATATGCATATTAATTTACGAAAAAATACATAATAATGGATCACAGAACTTCCTCCTTTTTCGAAGACAGAATCACAATATTTAATCAATTCAATTTGATATCAATTACTATTCAAATTAAGTCCTATTATGTAGTTAAATTCATAAAAAAATATACCATAGATCCCCAAACTTTTTTGAGTCGTATGTACCCCACTTGTTATATTTTTGTTTTCAATGGAACCTGGGTTCATTTATTTAGGTGCTTCTAGGGTTAACTTATACATATAAGTCTTAGACTTTCTATCAATGTCAATGTATGATTTCATTGGCAGAAAACAACAATCGAAATCATCGTGGCCCTTCGATCCCATTTTCCCCTTAACTACTTTGTTTATCATTTGCTTAATTTAGTTTAGTTAGACCCTTGCAGTCGCAATAGATGTTCGCGCTGCTACATCAGCGCCACCACCAGCGTCGCTAGCGCCCCCTATTATAACCAAGCCTGCTCCATAGAAACGCTGTCTATGGAGCCGGAGATTTTTGTCTACGCGACGACCGGCGTGGGTCGCGTCCATTTTTACCGCCAAGAAGAAAGGCTTTTTATTTTCTATATTGTACCTATAATATTGTTTAAATTGAAGTAAACCCAATGTTCACCTAAAGAATGGCTAGTCATTGAAGAAGCCCCTAATTTCAACATCCTACAAAGACTACAAACCTAAAGCTCCAACAATAGACCTTCCGAAATCGATAGACAACTTTGAGTATCACTTATTAGACCTTTTTTTAAATTTAAATATAATAATTTGGATTCATTTATAGCGCTTCACCTTTAAAAACAACTTAATAAAAACAAAAACTTAACAATATTTAACCTCAAAAATAACGTTATTTCGATTATAAACGAACACTCAAACAAGTTTATCCACGTTCCTTGTTTTGAAATAGACAACGTATGAATAATTACTTTTGATCAATTTATAGTAATAATTAACCAATCACATCTTACCCAGTCCCAAAAAAGGCAAGCAGGTTCGACTATAGCGATAACAGTAGGTATAAAAAAGCATATTCTTGAAAATTAGGCATTCAAAGGAACCAACATAACCTGCATAATTGATAGCCATGATAGCCGAACGGTGAAGGGGTCGGACTGGCCGACTCTTGATCCGGGGAACGCGGGTTCGGTCCTCGCCGCCGCTCGACTATTGTGGTGAGCTCACTCATGATACAAGCATATTTAGCTTAGTACGAGGGGCTAACGGGACTATTAATAATTTGTGTAATGACAAATTACTAATAATCTTTAAAAAAAAAATTGCTAAACTCAAGTGGAAGTGGGTGGGGCACATAGCTCGTAGATATGATGACCGTTTGGGTAGAAAATTTTCTCGAGTGGCGACTACGGGCCAGAAGATGTAGTGTGGGCAGGCCTCCTACTAGGTGGACCGACGATCTGGTGAACGTTGCAGGAAGTAGGCATGTAGTGCCTACATGAATCCGCATCCCATACTTCCATAAAGACTGGTCCTGCGACCAAGTAGAAGCTGCTGCTAGTAAGAAGCCAGCTTCGAAATGAGATTTTTTTTCCCATTTCGTAGCTACTAGCCACCTACGAAATTTGGCTGCGAGATGGTCCAAAGGGGTGCTACGCTGCGCTGCCGATCATTGTGTGAATCCGGAGGACATCTTTGTCCAGCAGTGGACGTTATTTGGCAAAAATGAACGAACGAGGTTTTTAAAAATGAGCTTACACGTCGTACATACTCGGCGGATACTAAACCAGGTATGTTTTTAATTTATTTATTCGCCTAAATATGAATGATCTACACATTAATGCAAGGCCGTAAGCGTCGTACGTGTCGATGGCGCCCTAAAAACTAAACTACTTTTCAACTTCCACAAGAAAATGTTTTTCTTGTTCGCGAGCATAAAAATTTGTGTACACAGGCCACGCGCCAATGGAAACGGTTATGCTCGTCATTTACGCCATCGTAGACATTATTGCCTTTGCATAGAGACGGTAATGGCGTGCATATTCTGACATTTATGTTGTTCCTTGGCACCGCATCAAAGCACCTTATGCATTAGAAATAAAGGTTACATTAGAGTGAGCAGCTACATCTGCTGTTCCCCCATAAAGTTCTCGTTGCTAACAACGTATGTCTCGATCATGCCGTATCGGTAGACGATCGAACGAGTAAAATTTCCTTCGGTACGTATGAATTCAAGCACATTCTTCGATAATGGAAGTGTCTGTTAAATTGTGAGCCTATTAGTCGACATTAAGATGCTTTTGACAGGTCTACATGCGGAAATACATTTACGAGTGGTACACATGAGGAAGCTTTTCTATTGCGAGAAAGCTTAACATTCGTAGTTCTTTCTCTCTTTATACCAAATATTCCTGGATCTAAATATGTACTTAATAAAATTGTATTATTTCATCGCTCCAATTTAACAAAATATAAGAATTTTGTCACAAATTGATACTCGAGATTGGTCTTGCTTCAATAAACTCATCATGATGTTTAGGAAGTAATGAACAATAATGCGAAGGGCATTTGTCCTTGGAAAACTTTTTTCCTTATAAATAAATCGGCTCAATACAGAAACAAATAGAATTACCAAATTTTTGTTTCAAAACTTTAGTGAGGCTGAAAGCCCTCAGAATGATTAGTCTGTTCATATCTTTCTATGTATAATAATTAACTCATTCTTAAGACTGGATTTTTAACTTACCTACAGTAGAAATTAGAAATTACTTATTAGGGAAAATCTGTACACTTAAAAAACCTAACATGCTAAGAAGAAACATCAACTTTTACTATTGCTACGACAAATTCGCTAGAACGCTATAGTGCTCTTCAAGCGCACTCTATGAATTCTCCACATTGTGAAACGTTCGCTTAAGCTAGTTTCTGCTCCTTGGTAAAAGTCTTTACTTGTAAAACGAGGATCTAAGCGCCCACTCGGGCGATATTCCAAAGGTCTGCCAATGTTCTCATTCGGTTCACATGACAAGTTACAATTCCTCGGATATTCGCTTATTTGTACCCCACGTAAACACCAATTCTTTTGCGATGTAAGTAATTAAATGGTCAAATGATCATGGCCATGATCATAGTTAATGATTGATTGATTCCGTTGACCCACACGAAATGTAATTTTAGAATTTGCCACACACTGGATGCGTGTGATCTGCGGTCAGGTCAAAGTGAACGAAGCCCGCAACACGTATGAACAGCATGTAGAGAAAAATTGGTAAAGTTTTCCTATAGGTTTACGAGGTTTTCACCATTACAAATTGTCACTTAGTAAGCCATAAAGAGCTCGGAGTTTCCCTGCGTGATCGAATCAGAAATGAGGAGATCCGTGGGAGAACTAGAGTGACTGACATAGCCCGCAGAATAGCTAAAATCAAGTGGCAGTGGGCGGGGCATATAGATCGAAGAGCTGATGGCCGCTGGGGCAGGAAAGTTCTTGAGTGGCGACCACAAGCCGGAAGACGTAGCGTGAGCAGGCCTCCCACTAACTAACTAACTACTGTCTCTCTTTAATATATTTGTTTAATTAGTTTTTTTATTAAATTCAAATAGCAATGTTTAATTGATCAGATTAATCCCAATTGAAATTCGAATCACGGGAAAATGATGCCATTAGTCCTCAAATACTGAAATTGTTCCACAGCGTTTAACTGGAGGTCTAGAGCATTAATAATCCCGGTTAAAGAATTTTGCATAGGGATATTTCGCCTCCACGGGGAAGGGTCGACACAAGCAGGCATAATGAATTAAATTAGGTCCCACTGATAACCTCTCGGCACAATCTCGGGCCGAGGCAAGGGACTTGACGCGGATCTAGTTTTACTAGATGATACGAACCTACCCATCATAACTTGTCCTAGAGGATACACAATATTTTATTGAACCATTTATTTGTGATTAAATATTAGTCAAACAATTTAGATAGATAAACAGTCTAAATATTGATTACAATAAGTGTTTTCTTTTTGTAATCAATATTAAACGTAGAAACACCCAGACCAATACCAATATTATTTTTTTCTTTCTTTCTTTCTTCAATTGTTTTTTACTGTGCGGAAATGTAACCAGCAACCTCTGGCAAGGTTCGCGAAACTCTACATCAGGGGTGGCCAACCGGTCGATCGCGACTATTAGTCCAGTCGATCGTGACAACGCAAAAAATACTACATGATTGTGTACTAAACTATGCTGTTTCATTTATGATTTCAAGAAGTATGTAAGTGGTAGATCACCCAGGGTTTCGTTAGTAAACAGTAGATCTTATGTCTAATCAAGTTCGCCACCCCTGCTCTACACCGACCGGTTGTCAATAATAGTACAAGTTTTACAAAACAATAAAACTTGTATTATTGAGCAGAGACGATGCACAGCATCTGGTGAGAGATGCGTCTACTTCCGGTGTAGATTTTTACCATTTTATACCTTAAATGACGTCATTTCCGCAATTATTTAATAGGAATTGATTTGACTTACTTCCGTTTGCCGCCATTTTAGTCACCTGGGGGCGAGCTTGCTCGGAGTTCTTCATAGAGAGCTCACCAGGAGGCCTTCTTGGGATGCTGTGCATCGTCTCTGCTCAATAATACAAGTTTTATTGTTTTGTAAAACTTGTACTATTATTCGGCATGTGACGATGCACAGCATCTGGTGAGAGACTTGTTTATTAGCTCCTGGTGACTACTTACGTTTTCGAGTTTCTGTAACAGAACTAGATTAGAACTTGATTAATTTCAGGGTATTAACATGTTTTGTTCTAAATGCCCAGTGAGAGCAGCACTAATATCACAAAGTAGAAGGGTTTGTACTTTTGTATGTTTGAAATTAATAAACTGGAAAGCTACTGAACTGAATTTAGAAATTCTTAAAATGCAGATTGAGTGTGTATTAATATAATTTGCCCGCATGGCAGTGAGATTCATGCGAGTCATCAACATAAGCTTATATTACAGGCGTACGATGTGATTGAAGAGTATCCAACATGCTTTAGATCTGTTGATTAAAAGTTATTAATTAAATAATATCATGTTATTTGGCGTATCGGTCGTAGATCAGTTAATAAAAATGTCTGCCGTATAATATTGCTATTATTGTTCTGCCTACGCCAATTTCTCATCAAATAATTTCATCTATGGCTAAATATCAACCCAAATTAAAGATGCCACAGCGAAGTCAACAATGCCAGGAGAGGTTTTAATGCCAACAGCCTTTATACTGTTTTTATTATCCATGTAGATTCCTAGTACCACTTGGTGTTGAAAAAAAAAACATCCATATAGATTCCTAGTATCACTTGGTGTTGAAAAAATAATGTGTTATTATATTCTGCTGTTCGCCTCTGCTCGCCTGATTCCAGTAACTTACGCAACCGTAACAAGGGCATACCTATGTTGTTTTTTGGGATTTGCTGTCATTTTTCCCAGTTGTTTGTATGATGCCGTAACGGTGCCGAACTTACTCGCAGGTGAAGGTTTATTAACTTAATCTTGAAATTATTCAGGTGAGACTATGTTTTGTCATGTTAGCAACTGATGTAGATGGTAGGAGAAAAATATACATAAGCTAGTTTACGAGAAGCCTCGTAATGGTCACATTTTATATACCTACTGTTGGGTTTAAGGCCTTTATCAGGAAGTGAAATTGGTTAAGCTTTTATGCTTAGTAAGAAAATTAAAGTTATCTTTAATATAGTTTTAGACTAGTAATACCAGCCCCCGTAGACAAGTAGCACTTTTTGATTGAATCGAAAATTGGATAAGTTATAACTTCATACAGAAAAAAGAAGGCTTTTCGACCATCTTTCGACTGGTTTGCGATTTTAAAGTGAATTTTGTCTAGACCCACAGGGCATAAAGGTAGTAGAAGAGTAGATAAACGATTTAGTCTTGCAAATAAATCTTGCTGTCGAGCTTCAAGAGGTCAGTATATAACTACGACTGTTTTCCTTAGGCCATTAGTTCAACCACCAAGGCCAGGTTACTTTATAAGTTTTTAAAGTGGATTTTTGCCAGGTATGTTTTAGAAACGATACCTTATTACCCCCAACTCAACTACTAAAAAATTGCATGTTACCTGATCCTGACGTGGAGGTCACTATGTGGTAAGAACACGGTGGAGATTCTGTATTTTCATGGGTCGGCCTCGAGCCCTGCTAAGAAAAACCAGAAAGGCCACTTCGAAGTGCTAAGTAGCAAAGTAAATCTTTACCTAGTTTACCACCATAGCCACCCTGGCTGAAGTCGTTGCAATGGCTGCTGGTGAATCTCTGTGGGGTCTCTGGATATCCAGTTTCCCGAACTTTTGGAATATTTACCTTTGGATCTGAACCCAGGAGATGCCACTAAGTAGGTTGTTTTCCCCGTAAATCGACCTAGATCGTCAGATAAATTTGATTGAATCGACCTGGGAGATAGTATTTTGCGCTGTCAGAGCTATTTTTACCCGACTGAACCGGAAGGAGGTTGTTTTTCAAGTTGAAAAGTTAGAGAGACAGTTCCAATAGGGTCTCTGAATGTTCTGAATCGGCTCTGAATGTGCCCCTTCCTCCCTTAGTTTCGAGTATAGACTATGGTTTGATTGTCCGATAGCAAAATTAGTGAACGCACATGAAATGAATGAAAGAATGAGAAATCCCCCATCGCTGATTATGATTTCTGATATTTTGTAGACATCCAGAAGGTTGTTAAGAAATGCTGAGCTGGAGTATTGTGTACTAAATCGGTTGTGTGGGGTCGAGTTGTGATGAGCCCTCACTGGAGATCAAGCTGACCATTATAGGCACTTGTCGAGTCGTATAGATTTCGTATTTACCGACAAAACCCTTAGAGATGACGACTTGTTGAACCTGAGTTCACGTAATTGACAAGGTTTAAAGTGTTCCAGAAGATAAAATGTTACACACTAACCTTCCGTTCTAGTGGTTGCTGTCTCGTCTGGTTTGTCAAAGGTGACGAGGTTTAGTAAGTAGTTTGTGATTGTATCAATGTTTTTCGGTATGCAGTAGAGAACAAGAGATTGATAATTTTAGGGTACCTTGACAAGACATGCGGAGAGGCCGGCGGTGTCTCTGTGATCGGTATCTACATTATTGTACCTACTGATTAGGATTTTTAATAGAATAGGTTGTTTGGTCTGTTCTTCTTGCGAAGGAATATTGTGGGTAGCAGGCTCATGCTGAGCGGTGCCTTATCTGGTAATTTCAGCACCTGTTTTAACAGGATTTCGGTTTATTTGGTCAGCGCTTGACAGTCAAGAGTGTTGAGACGCTGAATAAAGCACGGCGTTGCGGGGGCAAGCACCGGCTTGGAGGTGAATGGCAGACGCATCCCTGGAACCATTGTTAGGTAACAGGTTGACCTCCGCAGTCTGATGACGCCT